>NC_085138.1:139966077-139991077 GCF_035046485.1 Aedes albopictus | reverse complement strand
CATATGGTCGGGGTTCTGCTAAACCGAACCAAAGACCATTTTTTGAAAAATTGAGTTTTCTTAACCATTAGATGAAGAATATGATGATCTTCTTTTCGTGTAAAAATCCAGTAATTCTGACAGCTATTCGTGGAGTAAATTCAAAATTTCTGTTTGGCAGAACATACAAAAAATAAAATTGCATCCAACCAGAGTGAACTGTAAACCATTCCATAGAATCAGCGAAATATTTTAGTTTTGGTCCAAATGATGAACATTTCAAGTTTTCCTCATCGCCCGTCAGATTTCTAACTTCTAACCGACTTATAGTAACAATCTGTGAGAGAATTTAACACGTAATCAAAAATACGGGTGTTGGAGGATCGATTTGGATTTCGATGGCGTTGATCGCCATTTTTCCAAATCACAGTCAGCCAGACCGAACCAAATTCACTACATTTAAAAATCAATTTATTCTCAACAATACAAAGATGAACTGGCTTTGAATACATGCGTTATGTTGATACACCTCATACTGATTATTTAACCCAGGAGCCGTCATTGAACAACAAGGCTAATAAGAATAATAAAGCTTGCAAAAAATCAAACACTTGGTTCGCTTTGGCTGATCGAAAAATGGCGTTTTCATGAAAACCATGCTTGGGAAGAATGTTTAGAACTTGATTCAGACTTAACAACTGACCTTCAGCTAAGTAAAATGACCTAGAGGTAACGTGCTTGGTTATCACTTAAAGGACCCAAGTTCGAATCTCTTTAATATTTTCGAATTTTTTTTTGTCTTAGTTCACTTTGGCAGATCATGTTCATGGTTTTCTTCGACCAGTATAATTTTGAAGTACACAAATTGCTCCACATTCACATCTCAGGACCTCAGGACATGCAAGGACATCATTTGATATAATCACTCTTGTTCTGTGCCTGCATATGCACCGCCTATAAAAAAACATAGATGGGAAGGGCTGAGCTGGGAGGGCTTCCGCCGTTTACATTTCACACTATTTTGAGACCTTTGTGCTACCATACTACGCGTCCTCTCTGATTCATGTAAAGGATTGTGAGTGATATCGATTTCAACTTCATAGACACTGAAAAACCGAGATTTTTTTATCACATTCCGACTGGTTTTCTCTGAAAGAAAGAAACACAGTCAGCCACACTGAACTATAAACCATATTTCAATGTTTTTGTTCAGCCAGAGTGAACTGAGTGCAAAGTACTGAGAAATTAAATGGTATTATATCAATAATTTTAAATAATTTACATGTTTTCTTCATCTCTGATGGTTAATAAAGGCTTGTAAGTTACATGTGTGCGAAAAAGTTTCAAATAATCTTAGCTGTTGTTTATTTCTGAGTGGTTGAACTTGAAGCTTAATTATCTCGGAATAAACTTTTTGGCGCTTAGTTCGGTTTAGCAGAACCCCGGCCATATGTAAGTGTCAATCATTACCTACCTCTCGTGAAAATTGAAAAATTTTGCATTTTATTTATTTTTAAACATTTTTGCTACAGCTGAATAACAGCTTTACTATATATGGCGTTCGATTTCGCCAGATATATTTGATAAACGCTTTTAACAACAAACATTTCAGTTGGTACACAACACTATGCTTTATAATTTCCCCAAATTTGTGTGAACAAAACCCGAACATTTTGTACCGGAAAATTATCAAAATGTTATTCAGCATCGTGCTGAATAAACTCGTCATAAAGGTGCTTAAATGAGTGATTGTTAGTTGGGAAAGCGTTAGAAGGGGGCTGGCTTTGAAGGTTTCAGGAAGCTTTCAAAAAGGCTTCAGAGATGTTTCACTAGGGTTCCAGGGCGTACCAAGGTGTTTAAAAGCATTTCAAGGAAGTTTCAGGAGGCTTTCTAGAGAGTTTTAGAGAGAGTTTCAAATGGGTTTTAATGCGTTTCTAGTCGTTTCAGGTGAAGTCAGGGGATTTCTTAACCCCAGAAACCCACTAGAAAACTGGAACCTCTCTGAATCGCTCTGGTACGCCCCTGAAGCTACCTTAAATACCCGAAAGGCCTTTGGCACTACCTTAAATTTCATGGAACGCCTCTGTATCCCTCTGAAATCCCCTAGAGAGCTTTTCTGGAACGCCCCTGAATTCCTTTTGAAAGCCCTTGAAACCCTCTGGTACGTTCTTGACACTCTTGCATTTAAATTCCCTGTGTCCCCCTGGAAGATTTCAGCAAAGCTTCGAAACTCTTTGGAACATCTCTGAAATTCATCAGAGAGCTTTTGGTGCCCCTTGAGTCCCTACTTCATCCATGGAATGCCTCTGAAATCGCCAGAAGCACTCTGCAATGCTACTGAAATCTCCTAAAATCCCCTACAACCACATGTAGGGTTAGGGTCCACCAATTCCTGTAACCCTTATGAAGGCTCTTGAAACCCTCTGGTGCTCTGGAATGCCTCTGAAACTTCTGGAACAATTGTGAAAGAAATCCAGGATGACTCCTTTAAGAATTGCCTGGCCTCTGTATGGTTCCCTCAAGAAAGACCTTAAAGAATTCCAATACAAACGAAGGAAGAAGTCCTCTAGGAATCCATGAAGTACCGTGATTTCGGGTGAAATTGATCACTTTTCACAGTTTTTGGCTTCTAATTTTTGAATAGTTATCGATATGGTCAAACTTAATGCTTTAAAACAAGTACGGCCACGAATTTCATTAGTCAACGAGGTTGAAATTTTTACTGCAAATCATTTTATTGCAATAAATATCATTTAAAATAAAAAATCAGAAATTTCAGTTTCGGGGTGAAATTGATCAGTCAGTGAAATATCTTTGTTGGTGCTGAAAATAAATTTTCCAGCTGAATTAACCACCCCAGAATGCGAAATGCTTTTTAAAACTTATACAAGTATGATAAATTCTTAATTATTTAAGTTTAAAGTTTGATAAATCTTAATAAAACGCCTAAAAGTATGCAATTTTCATACTAAATAAGTTATTACTTTAGCAAAAGTACAATTTTATGTATAAATATCAATATTTATAGAACTTTTGATGACGAAATCGGATTTAGCGAACACGTGGCAGCTATAAACATTCATTCGAATATTTATTTCACGTACGATATAGCTACGGTAACAAAAGTTTGAAAGGGTCTTTAAAATTTGCCTAACACTCAATTTCGGAAAATGTTAAATTTAATACAGAAATATGTGACTAATTAGCTGTTAAACATGTAAGCTCATCATTCAATAACCCTTGAGCCAGATGATGGTCATTTTCTACAAAGTGTTTTAAGTTCAAAGCATTATTTTTGACTAATAAAAATTGCCCTCACGTCGATCAATTTCACCCCACTGATCAATTTCACCCGAAATCACGGTAATTCAAAAAAAATCTTGGGTGCATCCCTGGAAAAGATGACGGCACGGTTTCTGAAATTTCTGAAGGAACTCCTGGATAAATTTTTGAAGAGATCCCGTAAGTAATTTCTGAGAATCACTAGAGGAATTCATGGATCTATCTTTGGGAGCATTCTTGGAACATCCCAGAAATCCCTGGAGAAATTCCTGGAGAAATCCTTGGAGGAATTCCTGCAGGAATCCCTAGAGGAATTCATGAGAGGATTTTTGGAGGAATTCCTGATGGACAGCCTGGAAAGTATACTTGAAGGAATTTCTAGAGAAATTACTGGAGAAATTTCTCAAGAAATCTCTTGAGGAATTCCTGGAGGACTCCCCGTTGGAATTTCTAAGGAATTCCTAAAGAAATCTTTGAAAAAAAAAATCCTAGAGAAACTCTTGGAGGAGCTCCTGGAGGAATCCCTGGAGGAAGTTCAAGAGGAGATCCTAGAGGAATTTCTAGAGGAATTCCTGAAGGATATCTCGCAGGAATTCTCGGAGAAATCCCTGAGCGGAAATTCTTAGAGGAATCTCTGCAGTAATTCCCAGAGGAATCCCTTGAAGATCTCTAGGAGTAATCCCTGGAGGAACCCATGTAGGAATTTGTCGAAAAATCCCTGGAAACAAATTGGGTAGACATCTCAGGAAGAATTCCTGAGGGAATACCAGGAGAACCCGACCAGAAGCACCTAACATGATAATAACAAAATTATAACAACCGTTGTTAGGAATAACAGGAGTTGATATAATTTTTAAATAACAGGAGTTGATATAATTTCAGAAGCCCCATGAGGAATTCTTATGAAATCCCAGGAGAGCTTTCTCAACGGGTCCCTGGTAATTTATGGATGCATTATTGAAGGAATCATTGGATAGACTCTCAAAGGATTTTTTGTACAAAATATATGTGGCATTCCTGGATTAATTTTTGAATAATTTCTGGTAAAATTTTCTGAAAGAATTCGTGAAAGAAATTTCCTGCAGAAATATTTCGAATGGATTACAAGAATATAATTCGAATTTTATAATTATTTAATGAATTTAGTGGAATGGAGAAATCAATGAAGAAATCTCTGAATATCTGCAGAAATACCTGAAAGGATCGCGAGTTATTTCCCTATGGAGAAATTCCTGAAGGAATCTTCGAAAAAAGCACTGCAACAATCACTTGAGATATCCCAGGAAAAACTCACAAAGATAAGTCTGGTGAAATCTGCCTTCCTTTGGCTATGCACATGATAGATATTAAGGCTGAAGACCACTTCCCTAGCTCGATCATGTTTCGATTACCATCGAGGATTTATTTATAATATAATTTTTCGTCAGAGCTTCAGAAGGATCACATTGAGAAAAACATCTGAAACATTCACCCAATATAATTCTCCTTGCGACGGACAAAAACAAAGACTGAATCGAATGGACCAAAGATATAGTTCTGCAGGGTAATCGCAGTTCCTCATTGTAAAACACCTTCGCCACGCTTCTACATATTCATTCACAGTCAGTCAGCCATCGTCATCGTCATCATCAACAGCCAACGCTGAACTTGGTCGTAAGTAACCGCACCGTCGCCGTCTCCGTGGTGAAAATCCAACCACGCTATGACTCATTCCCTAGGTCCTAGTGTTTACATACAGTAGGGTGGTACAAAACATGTAATTTCTTGAATGTCAGTTCTTAACCCGCAAAAATATGATCCTCAGTAAAACTCAACATTTATAAGGGATGAACCGACTAAGTGAAACAAGAAACGTGTCTGGTTCACATGTTTAGCTCTAAGAGCACTTTCAATAAATGAAGTTCTCTTCTTATTGTTGAATGCAGAAACTGTGAAGAATCGCAAATCTACACAGGGTTAGGTATTTTTCAGTTCATTTCTTGTCAATGTTAGACCTCGTGTTAACCCGCACGACACAATAATTGGAACCTTACAAATGCGGGAAGGATCATCCTGTGGTTTGTGTTAACAACTCAGAATCTTTTCTGTCTGAAACGTTATTTTTTCCAAAAAGGTTTATTAGAAGATCAATAACTTGATCATTCTCTAATCTTTTCTTCACGTAACACCTAAATTTGAAATGAATTAAAATAATTTAAATTCCATATTTGTCCAATTTTGGGTCACTCTAGTCGTACACTTAGCATTCTAGAGTCGGTAAGCAGGTAAAATGCATGAGCAACGTTGACTCAATACGGCGAGCCGCCACTTACCTAGTAGTAGAAACACTCCAATCGTTGGAGCCAGTAGCAAATTGATGCCCATGTTTGCGTCTTGCTTAGCTTTGGCTCTTGGTTGCTGTTGCTGGTGCTGCTGCTATAGGATCCTCATTGAGACACTTCGCCAACTACTCTCTGCTCACACAGGTCTGAAACACAGAACCACAGAAGACACAACACTCCACAAACACTCTGCACAGCACACCTCCTCCAGTTGGGTACACGTTGCACAGAACCAAACCTAATTAGATTGCCGTATTCTATGCAGCAGCAGCTTGATTGATGGTTGCGCGAGCAGCCGTTTTTCGGTCGTCGGCCGAAAATCCGCGGAAAACTTTTACTGCTTTGAGGTTGCCTTATCTTCGCTTTTCATGCCTTTCGCTTGGAAACACACAACACACCGAGCGAGATCTTGATCGTCGTCGCTTGAACACACGGAACACGGATTCTTCCGAGGCTGCTAATTCACCAGAACTCCATCGAGCCACATCTACACACCAATGCAATGCGATGATACACCCCACCTCGGCGAACTTGAAGAAAACGGAGAACCAGAAATAATAATGGTCAAGAGAACACCTTTCCTCCGTCGGTCGTTGAAGTCGCTGTCGACGTCGTCTTATCCCACGCACGAAGGAGTGAAAGAGACGCCCCCGTATAGCTAGCTAACAACACATAACAACACTCACTCACTCGGCGCAAAATGCGAAAAGAAAAGGAATGTGTAATACTAACAGTGAACGGCGCGCAACACCCTCTCGATCACGCTCGCAAACGGGAACCCGTCCGTACGCACCGAAAGTTCAAACTCAACTGACTGCCGTAGGGCTGTGTAGTGGTCAGTCGAGGTACCGTATCTTGTGTTGAGTAGCTCGTTCAGTATACGAATGGACGGACGGATGTACCGGAGGTGTCGAGTGCGACCTGGTGGTTGTGCCAATTGTGGCACCTGAGGTTTGCACCCACACTCGCATCGGGTTCGGGGCAGGTTCCCTGCTGGTGTTGGTTACAGGTGGTTGGCTACAGTAGGGGCTTCGGTGGGTGGATGTGAGTTTTGGATGTTTTGTCGGAATATTGAATGAAAAATGCACAATTTTGGGTTTAAGTTTTGAAGAACTTTCATTCCGATGATCTAATATTGTAAAGGCGGTTGAAATCTGACTGAAATTAATGATAATAGCCGTAAAACAGGGACTCATATGGAAGCTTCGACTGTTACTTTTACAACCCTGTTATTTATCTAGTTGCATAGTGAATTCACAATGTGCAAAATTCTGTAAAGTGTTCTCCAATTGTGTAATTGTCTATACAGCATACATGAACGAAAGCTTTTTGTATAACAAAAAGTATTGAAATTGTCACAAAAAAGAAACGAAGAAAAAAGTCAAAAAAAAAAATGAAATACAAACATTTCAGTTTAGCCATGGAGACGCATGGTTGCTCGATACCGCTCCGTAATTCAAAATGCATTGAAACATTCCACGCGTGACGGTTTGCGCAAGTATCACACTTCCGTATCTCGCGCGATTTTTTTAACATGTTGTATAAAATACAACAGTGCGATCATTCGAGGGTTAAATACATGCAAACCAGCATATCAAGCGATATTTGAATAGAAGATTCAAAGAAGTTTCAGTAAATCAAGAAATACATCATAACGGAGCAACATCGCAAAAAATGACAAATTTTGACTGGGTTAACGCCCATTAACGCCCAAATTATGCCACAATCACAGTAGATGTCTGATTCTTTGTGGAGTACCTCAACTTCATAAAAGAAAGTTATTGTAGCCATTTAAACGGAAATCTACGGTGAAATTTTCGTTTTAATACACAGTGGGGCATATGCACGTGAAACCTTGAAATTTATTTTTTTATTTTTTTTTGTGCCGCTACCTTATTTCTATGAGCTCTGTAAATCTAATAGAGCTAATAAACTATAGAGGAGTAATGTCGCTGGCGTCGCTGCCGCAACATCTCTTGCTGGCGGAGATAGGCCGGGATATAAGTGTCAACGCGAGAAAGTATGCAGTTTGGCAGATAGATACCCGACATGTTTGAGAACGAGAACAAAGGGAACAGCAGCGACATTCGTCCTCTTTAGTTTGTTAACTCTATTGTAAATCTATTTGGGATGACTGATCATGATGCAAAAAATAGGGTATCGCGCCACTTGGGCGGTGGCTTCTATATTCGTCTGTTTCCCACTATAACTCAGTCAATTTTGAACCAATTGACTTGAAATGTTGTACACGGGTAGATACTATACCTATCTCACCACATTCCAAAAGTTGTGTCAATTGGTTCAAATTTGACTGAGTTATAGTGGAAAACAGACGAATATAGAAGCCACCGCCCAAGTGGCGCGATTCCCTAGTTGATATTCTCTTATAAAGAAAAATACTGTTTGAAATGTTCCAGAAAGGGTTTACATAGTAATAACTGAAAAAATCTACTAGTAGTTTATTAATGGATAGTTTTCAACAGTTTTTAGGCATTTCAAATATGTATCATTTTAATAATTTCTATATATATACAGGGTGTTAGGTTCCTGAGTGCAAACTTTTTAAAGGGTGATAGAGGACCATAAATGGTGAAAAAATTGTTCTACGCATATGGTCAAATCTCAACCGTTACGTAGTTATTGAACTCCCCATGTTTTTAACTCTTATTGCCCTAACTGGCTATTACATTGAAATGGTTAAACTTATCGCAGTTTTTTTTACCCTTATTCGAAAGATTATTGAATTTTCTATCAAATGGCATCTTTGAACCGATTGGTTTAGTTAAATGACTAAGTTTTCTAGAGTAAAATAGCTAAAAACAGTGTGTTTTAATTTGTTTATGTCAATTATCTTTAAAACATGCGTAATAAATTAAAATTCTTTCTTTGGCAAAGTTGTGGCCCCTGTTTCACTCTACAATTCGTTCTTTGACGCCAAACTTCTAACTCTTATCGTTTTTTTGCAATTTTCATTTAAATGTGCAGCACAGTGCGCAAAAAAGTGATTACCATGACGATTGCAAATTTATGATCTGAAATGCGACGTTTAAATCGAAATTGCAAGAAAACGATAAGAGATAGAAGTTTGATGTCAAAGAACGAAATGTAGAAAGGAACAGCGGCCACAACTTTGCCAAAGAAAAATTTTTAAATTATTACGCATTTTTCAAAGATAATTGACAAAAACAAATTAGAACACACTACTTTTGAGCTATTTGCTCTAGAAAACTTAGTTATTTAACAAAACCAATCGGTTCAAAGATACCATTCGATAGAAAATTCCATAATCTTTCGAATAAGGGTAAAAAAACTGCGAACAGTTTGACCATTTTAAAGTTATAGCCAGTTAAGGCAATTAGAGTCAAAAACATGGGGAGTTCAATAACTACGTAACGGTTGAGATTTGACCATATACGCAGAACATTTTTCTTCACTATTTATGGTCCTCTATCACCCTTTAAAAAGTTTGCACTCAGGAACCTAACACCCTGTATAATGGCTTGATATTCGGCATACTAGTAGTATATCCTGCCCACCGTATCCTTCTGGCTTTGGCAACCGCAAAGCGTAGCGAACACGTAGCTCACCCTCTGCCCCCTGATAAAAAAGATCATAGAGATACAACAGAATGGATTGTTACAACACGCTGAATTGAATGGTACTTACCATTAATTCAATTGTTTAAAACGATAGAGTAACAACAGATCTTATGGTTTTCCACCATAGCATGTATTGTAAATGTAACTTTTACAATAGAAAATGGGGGTTGTTATGTATCTTTACCATAAAAAAATCCAAATTTTCTGGAAAAAAATCAAGTCAACTACCATTCAACTTATGGTGTTTTTATTATTGAAATCTCTAGTGCCATTGATTTTATTGTACACGTATTGTAGTTCCAATACACCATTTTCAGCAGGAAAATACGTACACAATATAATTTGTTGTTGAAAAGTCAAATTTATCATTATTCAATGCTAGTTTATGGTGATTTTATTGGAATTTTTTATCAGGGCCGCCACATATCGTGATCTTGTAGAGCACCAAAGATTATCCTTAGCACTCGTAATTCGAAATTTCCAAATGTTTGCAAGTGTTCTTTGAGCATGGTTTATGTTTCATTTTATAAAAGACCGGAGCTCACAGTAGAAACGAGTTCCGCTAATGATGCGTGATCGTATTTCACGGCTCACGTAATTTACAGCTATGGTTATATGGACCTGAGTCTTTTATGTAGTTCTATTCTCGAGATACACAAGTTCAAAGTTTTCATGTGTTGCGGCGGAAATTAGCCATTTTACCCTCGCGCAAACAGTGAGAGTAGTCATATGCTATTAGATTCACTGTAGGTGATACAAATAAAACGAGTAGGAAGTAGCGATAGTATGAAGCGCGTTGATCACTAGTCGATCACAGTAAGTTTGTTAGAATTTGTAATAAAAGGAAGTTAGATCCGTGTTGTCAAGTGGCTGAAGAATTGTAAGTGTTTTAAAATGAAAAATGAACACTAAAATGAAACAAACTATTCCAGTTTTAGCTGATTCAAGCAACCACCAGTGTGCTCCATCTGCTCAAAGAACTCCAGTATAATTCTACCTCAGCAACACTATGAATTATTGAAATTACCTAACGGGCTAACTTAAAACAAACCAGTTCATCATAGGATAACAACACTCCTGAACGAGCACGAAAAAGAGAGGAGAATGGAAGACGGTGCAACATGCTTCACTTTCCACGGTATTACCCAAACTAACTAATCTGTGATCTGATTATCGAGATACAGAAGTTCAGAATTGTTAGGGCTCACAAGCACCACCTAGCAGATTTACCTTGAACCAACTAGTGCACTATCGGGTAGCTCTTGATGTCCTGATCGACCTTTCTGAAGACAAAAATTTTCTTTGTAGTCTGGTTGTTGAGAAATAGAAGATAAGAACTTCTATGACTCGCTAGCGTCGCCTAGTGGATGAGCATAGAACCAACTAGTTCATTATTAGATAGCTTATGATGTCCTGATCGTGCTTGTCGAAGACGCAATTCTTCTATGTAGTCTAATTCTCGAGATACAGAGGTTTAATTTTTTAGAATTCACTAATGACACCTAGCGAATAAACCTTGAACCAACTAGTGTGCTCTTGATGTCCTGATCAACTCTGCCGAAGGCGAAATTCTTCTATGTAGTCAGATTCTCGAGATACAGAAGTTCAGAATTTTTAGAGCTCACTTGCGCCACCTAATGCACAAACCTACAATCAACTAGTTCTCTATCGGATACCTGTTGATGTCCTGATAAACCTTGACGAAGACGAACTTTTTCTATGTAGTCGGATTCTCGAGATACAGAGGTTTAAATTTTTAGGACTCACTAACGCCACCTAACGGATAAACCCAGAACCAACTAGTTCACTATCGGATAGCTCTTCATGTCCTGATCAATTTTGCCGAAGACAATTTTTTTTGTATGTAGTCTGGTTGTTAAGAAACAGAAACTAAGAATTTCTATGACTCAGTAGCGCCACCTAGTGGATAAACCTAGAAGCACTAGTTCAGTATCGGTTAGCTCTTGATGCCCTGATGGACCTTGTCGAAGATAAAATTCTTCTATGTAGTCTGATTCTCAAGATACAGAAATTCCGATTTTTTAGCCCACTTGTGCCATCTAGCGGAAAAACCTAAAACCTGAACTAGTTACTGTCGGATAGCTGTTGATGTCCTGATCAACCTTGTCGAAGACATAATTCTTCTATGTAGTCGGATTCTTGAAATACAGAGGTTTAAATTTTTTTAGGACTCACTAGCGCCACCTACAGGATAAACCCAGAACCAACTATTTCACTATCGGATAGCTATTGATGTCCTGATCAACCTTGCCGAAAACGAAATTATTCTATGTAGTCTGATTCTCGAGATACAGAAGTTCAGAATTTTTAGAGCTCACTTGCGCCACCTAATGCACAAACCTACAATCAACTAGTTCTCTATCGGATACCTGTTGATGTCCTGATAAACCTTGACGAAGACGAACTTTTTCTATGTAGTCGGATTCTTGAGATACAGAGGTTTAAATTTTTAGGACTCACTAACGCCACCTAACGGATAAACCCAGAACCAGCTAGTTCACTATCGGATAGCTCTTCATGTCCTGATGAATTTTGCCAAAGACAATTTTTTTGTATGTAGTCTGGTTGTTAAGAAACAGAAACTAAGAATTTCTATGACTCAGTAGCGCCACCTAGTGGATAAACCTAGAAACACTAGTTCAGTATCGGTTAGCTCTTGATGTCCTGATCGACCTTGTCGAAGATGAAATTCTGAAATTCTTCTATGTAGTCTGATTCTCAAGATACAGAAATTCCGATTTTTTTAGCCCACTTGCGCCATCTAGCGGAAAAACCTAAAACCTGAACTAGTTACTGTCGGATAGCTGTTGATGTCCTGATCAACCTTGCCGAAGACATAATTCTTCTATGTAGTCGGATTCTCGAGATACAGAGGTTTAAATTTTTCAGGACTCACTAGCGCCACCTAACGGATAAACCCAGAACCAACAATTTCACTATCGGATAGCTATTGATGTCCTGATCGACCTTGTCGAAGATGAAATTCTGAAATTCTTCTATGTAGTCTGATTCTCAAGATACAGAAGTTCCGATTTTTTTAAGCCCACTTGCGCCATCTAGCGGAAAAACCTAAAACCTGAACTAGTTACTGTTGGATAGCTGTTGATGTCCTGATGAACCTTGCCGAATACGAAATAATTCTATGTAGTCGGATTCTCGAGATACAGAGGTTTAAATTTTTTAGGACTCACTAGCGCCACCTAACGGATAAACCTAGAACCAACTGGTTCACTATCGGATAGCTTTTGATGTCCTGATCAACCTTGCTGAAGACGAAATTCTTCTATGTAGTCGGATTCTCGAGATACAGAGGTTTAATTTATTTAGGACTCACTAGCGCCACCTACAGGATAAACCCAGAACCAACTATTTCACTATCGGATAGCTATTGATGTTCTGATCAACCTTGCCGAAGACGAAATTCTTCTATGTAGTCGGATTCTCGAGATACAAAGGTTTAATTTTTTTTAGGACTCACTAGTGCCACCTACCGGATAAACCCAGAACCAACTATTTCACTATCGGATAGCTATTGATGTTCTGATCAACCTTGCCGAAAACGAAATTATTCTATGTAGTCAGATTCTCGAGATACAGAGGTTTATTTTTTTAGGACTCACTAGCGCCACCTTACGGATAAACCATGAACCAACTAGTTCACTATCGGATAGCTCTTGATGTCCTGATCAACTTTGCTGAAGACAAAATTTTTCTATGTAGTTGGATTCTCAAGATACGAGCGCGACGATATTGGCAATGGCTGTTGACGAAACTCTTATCAAAGCACAATATTTCATCATCACTAGCGCCACCTACTGGAGCGAATACGTACTAAATTACGAACTATCGGAGAGTCCTTGATCTCCTCAACAACTTTGCTGAAGACACCAGTCTTCCAAAATGCTTCATTTCTCCGCAGTTATCGCAAAAGTTACTGACCTATAAATAGATCACTGGGCGTAAATGGGTTAAGAAATTTGCTACTTTCTCGAAACAGTTTTCAAAGTTTCGAGTACGATTAGAGGAATATAAGTGCAAAAATTAGAAGAATATGGGGCAAGGAGAATCAAAATCGATAGTCCAGAAATATCGTTCGATAAAGTTCAAAAATCGCGGTGTAGAAGTGCGTAAACTGTTTGGAGCACAAACCAACAACCAAACATTGAATAAAATTAAAGTAATTTCTTTTAGTCGTGAATGTGAAGGTGGAGAACAAATATGCTTCAAGGAGCAGCCGGCTTATAAATAAGACCTGTTCATTTTTAAATTGGTTTAATCTGATTCTCCGTTTCGCAGGGATTCGAAATATGGGGTCGGCTTAAAAATCAAACAACACTTTTGGAAATGTGGACAGGCCTACTTCCCATCTTGTAAAATTGTCAAAAAAAATTTCCAGAAATTTTCCTTGGGGTTATGTTCAGGAGTTTCTCAAGAAAATTTTCAAGATTTTTCTTGGAACTAACCCACTAATTTCTTTAAAAAAACTTTTCATGAATTCCTCCAAGTATTCTTTTAGGGATTTTAAAAATGCCTTCAAAAATTGGCTTCGGAAATTCGTACAAATGTTCCAAGTAATTTCTCCAAAGACGCCGTTCTGTCAGAAATTTCTTTAAAGTTTCATGCACGATTACATCTAGCAGGAATTTTTCCAGAAATTTCTGCAGGAGTTCTTTCGCAGATTCCTTCAGCGATACTTGCAAGAATTTCTCTATGAATGCCTTCATTGTTATCCTGGAATTCTTGCTATAATTCCTCTAGAGGAATTCCTGCATAATTCTACTGGGATACCACTCCAAAGATTTAGCCAGGCATTTCTCCTAAAATTCCTCTACTGTTTAAAGGGCGAACACGAAATCATTGCTACACTTACAACAGGCTGTTGCTTTTTTCCCTGTGGACATAATCAAATTTTGTACAGCTACTCTTTGAAGTACATACTTTGTTTATATCATATAAATTGCTAAGTCGTGTGGTTTGTAACGGTCTAGATGGAAGTGATTAATGTGAAA
Source organism: Aedes albopictus (assembly GCF_035046485.1). Lineage (NCBI taxonomy): Eukaryota > Metazoa > Arthropoda > Insecta > Diptera > Culicidae > Aedes > Aedes albopictus. The sequence continues at coordinate 139,976,866 of NC_085138.1, read as the reverse complement.
ATGAGTGAACATTTTTTGTACACTCCTGTAGAGCTGTACCATCCTGCTTTGGAACAAAATATGCTGTGAGATTGTAATTCAACCGTCTTAAAAGTGGAAAAGAAGTCCAAAGATTGGTTGACTTTGGAGCACAAGTGTGGAAAGAATAAAAAATCGCAAATTATTGAAAACGTGGGGGAAACCATAATTTTCAAGCTCTTATGGATGGCGTTAAGCGAAAGTATAGAGAATTTTGCCATACTAAATTTTGCCCCCAATTACTGTTCCAGTATATATAAACTGAGGTAAATATATGTATTAAACTGCCCTGCAATTCTGGTTTTTATCCGATACATGAAATTCTAAAGAAAATTAACGGTGATGCAATAATTTCGTGTTCAACCTTTATCATTCTAAAATTTATTTACAAATTATCCAGAAACTCTTCTGGAAAATTCTCGAGAGAACATTCTAGAAGTCCCTCCAGGGATTCCCCCAAATGATGCTCCTTGTATTCATTCCTTCTGTTTCACAAATTCATTTAAGGATTCATTCACACATTTCAGAAATCATCCTAGGAGTACCTGGCGAGTGTTCTTTCAGGTGTTCCTTTGGAAATTCCTCCTACCGTATGCGTGATAATGTTTGCACCATCGTTAAATAAAATTCCAGTTTTACTTGTGAAGACAATGTATTGGTTTTATTTGCAGGCATTCAAGCTATAACTCATATTATAGTAGGCTGTGAATAAAAAATGTTGATTTTCTTAGTTTAACACTTGCATAATGACTAAGTGGCAACCTAGCTCGTGATTTGTCCACGCGCAAATGTCGAAAATTATCCGTGGAAGTGTCAAAGTCAAGATTAACAATTTTTGAATTTATTTTTTTATTTTGACATTGCCTAATGATGCAGACATTGACACGCAAACAAAAGTTATAATAACTATTGATTCTGGAATTAGGTACGGATCGATAGTTTTTCGGAAATCGAAAAAAACGGAGGTTGCGTTCGGGCAAATTCAAGACTTTCTTATATGGCGCTACTCGTAGCTCCTGGATGCCATTGGTAATAATGTAAGTTTTTTTTTTCTATGGTCGAAGGATCATAAAGGCCACAGTAATTTTCATTTTCGATATGCCATGCCGTTAAGTCGCTGATTTCGCGTTTCTTTGCCATTTTTCTCATTGAGCGCATATAATGCACCCAAATCTTATTTTTGGTGGCAGCGATAGCTTTCTTAATCCATGTTAACCTTGGGCGACCAGTGGACACCTTCGGGAATAGTTGCCCTTGCTTTTTTTCGGTCTAAGACTGTTTTACGGTTCTCCTGAACACTCCTGAAATGTCGTTTTTAACATTTGCGCGTGGACAAGTCCCGACTACCGCTGCTACCCCTTCATGGTGCAAATTTTAAGCTTAAGAAATCGGATTTTTTTACCCGCAACCTACTGTGATATGAGTTAAAGCTTACGTGCATGCAATAAAAACCACGACATTGTGTGTACAGGTGATATGGGTACCTTATTTGTACGATGGTGCAAACATTATCACGCATACGGTACAATGCCTTTCTTTCGTCCTCAGTGATTCCTTGAAGAGCTCCTCAAGAGAATTCTTCCAGAAAATTTTCAAGAATGTCTTCTAGGAATCTCTTTAGGTATCTCTAAGAAATTCTTGAAGATATTCAAAAAATATTCCAGAAATTTTTCATACAATTTCTGGATGAACTGCTGAAAAAATCTCTGGAATAACCTTTGAATGAAAAAATGGAAAATTCCTTGCTGAAATTTCCTAGTCTTAATCCAACTTTTTTAGTCCCTAAAATACTGAAAGAGCTCCTGGAGTTATTTTTAAAGAAATTTCAGAAGGAACCCATTGATAAACTGGTAAAGGAATCCTTGAAGGGTTTTTATTAAAGAAATGTCCAGTCTTATACCTGTTTCTTGGGAAACGCTTGTGGAACTCCAAGAGAATTTAATTATTGAGAAACTTTAGAAGAGCTTCTGGAGAAATCCTTCAATACAGGTCAGACTCAATTTTCCGGAGTCAGGTTCTGGTGTTTACCAAAACAATATCTCGCGAATGGAATGATGTAAGAAGCTGAAATTTTCACTGATCAATAATCAAAGTTGGCTGGGAAAAATGTCAAAGTTTCAGCTTTATAGAACATTCCGTTCATCAGATATATGTTTGAGAAGCATCAGAACCTTACTTCGGATAATCGAGTCCGACCTGTACCTGGAAAATTTTAATCAATAAAAAAAAAACATGGAGAAATCCGAAATTTTTCTGGAGAAATGTGTGAATCGGTAAAAAAAATCCTAGAGATATCATTGGAGGAAATGCTGGAGGATTTTCCGGGGAAATTAAGGAGGAATTTCTGGGGAAATATACCCTTGAAAGAATCTCTGTAATTTCTGCAAATATCTGACAGAATCACAGATAATGAAAGAATCATTGGTGAAAATTTGACAAAATTTTCTGGATGAATCCCCGAGCTTATTCCTGGAGACATTGCTGCGGTTACTTCCAACGGTATATCTGTAAAAATTTCCCGGAAATCTTTGAAGGTATTCGTGGAATATTCCTGGAAGAAAACTTAAGATTCCTTCAGTAGAATTTTTTAAAGAACGCCTCAGAAGAATTTTTGCATTAAGCATTGAGTGAATTCTTTCTAAAAGCTTGGTGAAATTTATGAACAAAATTCTTAAGGGTACAGTCTAGACTCTTACTACACAGCTTCCGTCTACACGGTCACCTATTACACGGCAGTCCGTGTTGTGGGAATCACAGAGCATATGGGTTTTCGCCTAATAGGGGGTGTGAGCGAATATCTCAGGCGTATTACAAATTAGCACCATACCTTCTTTGGCAAAGTTATAGTATTAGAATAGATCTACCACACAATGCCAACTATTATCCAATTAGTTGGCAATTTGGTCGATAGAGGCGCTATGTAGAAGTGGTTGCTATGTACACTCGCCAGTAGAAGCACTCATAAGTTATCACATGCGGATATCTCGAGATCTACTCTATTTGGAACAATGCTGTCTGCGGCAAAGTTGTTCAGTAGGTCATCACAATCTGGTGATTCAACCATCAGTTTGTGATTTCGCCGCTAGGTGGGGCTAGTTGTCAAGTAAAGCTTCAAGCTCCGCTATCTCGAGATCCATACCAGATAGAAAATTGCCGTCTTCGACAAAGTTCTTCAGGAAGTCATGAGCAATCTAGTTTTTAAACACCTAGTGGGAGATTTCGCCGCTAGGTGGCGCTAGTCGTCAAGTAAAGTTTCAAACTTCTCTATCTGGAGATCCAGAGCAGATAGGAAAGTGTCGTCTACGGCAAAGCTCTTCAGGAAGACAAGAGCTATCTAACGATTCAACCATTAGATTGTGATTTCGCCGCTAGGTGGCGCTTGTTGTCAAGTAAAGCTTCAAACTCCGCTATCTCGTGATCCAGAGCAGATAGAAAACTACCGTCTTTGGCAAAGTTCTTCAGGAAGTCAAGAGTAATCTGGTGATCCAACAATTAGTTATGATTTCGCCGCTAGGTGGCACTAGTTGTCAAATGAAGCTTCAAACTCCGCTATCGCGAGATCCAGAGCAGATAGAAAAGTGCCGTCTTTGGTAGAGTTCTTCATGAAGTCAAGAGCAATCTGGTTTTTCAACAACTAGTTGGTGATTTCGTCGCTAGGTGGCGCTAGTCGTCAAGTAAAGTTTCAAACTTCTCTATCTGGAGATCTAGAGCAGATAGAAAAGTGTAGTCTTCGGCAAAGTTCTTCAGGAAGTCAGAGCTATCTGGTGATTTAACAATTAGTTGGTGATTTTGTTACAAACAAACTCCGCTAGCTCGAGATCCAGAGCAGATAGAAAAGTGTCGTCTTCGGCAAAGTTCTTCAAAAATTTAACAGCAATCTGGTGATTCAACAACTAGTTGGTGATTTCGCCGCTATGTGGTGCTAGTTATCAAATGAAATTTCAGACTTCTCTATCTGGAAATCCAGAGCAGATAGAAAAGTGTCGTCTTCGGCAAAGCTCTTCAGGAAGTCAAAACCTATCTGGTGATTTAACACTCAGTTTGTGATTTCGCCGCTAGGTGGCGCTAGTTGTCAAGTAAAATTTCAGACTTCTCTACCTGGGGATCCAGAGCAGATAGAAAAGTGTCGTCATCGGCAAAGTTTTTCAGAAAGTTACAAGCAATCTGGAGTTTCATCAATTAATTAGATACGTTGTTGTAAATGTATACTTAAGAATTCCAACGTAGGCAGAGTTTTCAGGCAAAAGGAAGTCTACGATTTTTTCGGCTACGCAGTATTTTAAATTGTAAAATAGAAGTAGATTCGAACCAAATGCGTATAATTCGTAGCAAAACTAGACAAACCAAATCAGTCTCGTACCAACAACAACCTGACAAGGCAGTTAGACGAAACATTAAGATGGCACAAATTTCCCACGTGCCTCTGGAGCCGACCTACTGATAGACGAAACATAAGACCAAAAATGAAAAATTAGTTACCCCTGGAGAAGACACAAAACCACAGTGTTGAAACGTCGGACACATAACAAATCTCGTTCCCCGGGCTGCGTAGCCGTGAATCGTAGATTAATCCGCCAGTCGATCCGCCAAAGATATAAAGAGGAAAAATGAAATTTGTCTCAGCTGGCAGTGTAGACTTTTTTAAGTAAAATCATATTTTTATCTAACTTTGTCTAGCTTATATGTTATTCTAGTTTATATATTCATCTAGCTTCATCTAGCTTATACAGATCGGACTCGTTTATCCGGAGACTCGATAATCCGGGATTCGATTATCCGGAATTTTAGACTCGATTATCCGGAGTATTTTTTTTTTTATTGAGATTTTTTAAATATTTTAATGCAGAAATTCGAAATCGTTTAATATTATAACACTGTGCTGACCCGATTTTGGGAGGCCTCGATTGCGTTTTCTCCAGATATTGTCGGTTTTCCGATCCGATTGTGTTAGCTTTTTTTGAACAAGAAAAAGTGTTTTACATTTGGCATACCATTTTACAATCAATCTTATCAAATGATATATTTTGGAATCATATACAAAAATACGTAACAAACAAAACTCCCGTTATATTTGAAAAGGGCCAAACAATTCAAAATTTCGTTTCTGTAAAAAAAAAATAATGCTAAATTTGCGAATGTTTTCAAAATACAATTTACGGTATCCTTTGAATACAGACGCCAATCCAGAAATTTCCCAATGCCAATGCCTGTAGAGTTTCTTCGGATATAACTGCTGGTATTCCTCTAGAATTTCCAAGGAAAAACCCTCCATTTTATAATGATGAATTCCCGGTACAGACTTACAGAAGTTGGAAGCATTCAAATAAGATGAATTCCTCTTGGTATCAATTGGTATTCCTCCAAGAATTCCGTATGGAATCCTTCAGTTCGCCTGGGATTTCTTCTGGAATTACTGCTGCAGATTCTTCCTTACCTTCCTTCACCTACAACCCAAATTAGGGTGGCCCACACTATGAAAAACAAAAATTTTGAAAAATGCCAAGTCTTACCTCCTGAATCAGTTCTTTTAGGCTCCCAGAATCTACGTGCAAAATTTGAGCAAAATAAGTTAAGCCTAAGGGGGCGCTCAAAGTGCTTGAAGTTTGTATGGGAAAACGTGGCCAAATGTATGCAGAAATCTTAGGTTTTCGGTTTTTGCCGCTAGGTGGCACTGTAAGCATTTAAGGATAAAACCCTTTGGTATTATTGTAGGTGACTATATACCAAACAACTTTGCCGCAGTCCGCAAAGTGATCCGGTGCCTGTGATAAAGGTTATACCCTAGGCAAAGTGAGGCGAAGTATTGAGATTTCATTATTGATATTATTTCTTTACATGCACTGGAAAAACAATCATAATATCTCGCCTCACTTAACTTAGGGTATAACTTTTTTAATAGGTGTTGTATCACTTTGCGGGCTTCGACAAAGTTGTTTGACATATAGTCACCTACAATAACACCAAAGGGTTTTATCATTAAACGCTTACAGTGCCACCTAGCGGCCAAAATCGAAAACTTAAAATTTCTGCATACATTTGGCCACGTTCTCCCATGCAAACTTCAAGCACTTTGAGCGCCCCCTTAGGCTTAACCGATTTTGCTCACATTTTGAACGTAGCTTTTGGGAGTCCAAAACAACCGATTCAGAAGGTAATCCAAATAATAGGATTGATACCCACAAAAACAAACGAGGTGGATTGGATGATAATCGAGAAATAGCTTAAGCAATGGGGTCTTATAATTTTGTCCGACACTGTATATAATCGTAACAGTTTGTCATATACGCTATACAGAGTAAACATTGCATAAGGGGCTGTTCATAAACCACGTAGACCAAAATTTGGCCATCTCAGACCCCCCCTCCCCCCTCGTAGACTTTTGTCCATACAAAAATTTTGAAATTTGTATGGAGCGTAGACCCCCCCCCGTCCCCCCAAAAAGTCTACGTGGTTTATGAACCACGTTACTTAACCTACTGGGAAACTTTTCAAGACATTCATGGTCGTCCAAACTGTCCTGGAATTCATGCTCGATGTCTACAGCTGGAGTTTTTTTTTTATTACCGTACGGATTTGGGCCGAAAGTTCTCAGATTTTTATGAAACTTCTTTCACTGGCAGGGCTCATAGATATATGACCAAAACATATTAGGGGGATTCACATAACAGCGTAAACCGATTAAACTGATTAAACTTCACGATCACCAAGGCAATCTTTGATTATTTCAATCGCAAAATCATGAAACATTTCAAATAAGCAGAAAATCATGGCTTACGCAGCAATTTAATCTGTTTAAAGGGCAACACGATGAAATTGCCACACAGAAAATATTGTATAACTTTTCAATGCGTTCGCCAAAATAGTTAATTTTTTTTACCATGAATAGTATATTATGTGTAGCTAATACCATAAAATTTTCATTAAAATCGGTTGAGTATTGGCGGAGATATCGTTGAAGCAAAGAAATTGCCACTCGAGAATCTTGTACAAACAAACATTTTGGAAAATATCACTTTTTTGCCGTTTCAACGCTGGCGCCAAAAATACTGAACCGATTTCAATGAAAATTTTTATGTACGTAAAGTATGTATGTAGAAGTAGTTTGTCAAAATTTCATTCAATTTGATAATACCAAAGTTCGTCACGTCATGTGTCGGCGTTAGTTCCAAATGCACACTTAGTTGATAATAAATAATTTCCTTTCATTTTTTGCATGAACACAAAAATTTGAATGGTTCGTCATCTTCGGTGTCGACATTTGTAATATTTTAGTCCAAATGAATAAATGTTTTGACTCAAATAAAAGTTGCATGAATTTCTGGAAAAAGAGAGGGTCGGTAAAAGATAGACGGCGAACCATGCGGTAAGATCTTTCTGATTTATTTATCACGTGTTATTTTGTTAATACTTGTGAATTGATCGCGTTCAGCATTGTCTCGCGCGGAAACGCAAACTACAGATGCGTCGGTGTGCATTGTGTTCTCCTTAGTTGCGAATGAATAACTTATGTAGGGTGAGTTTTGAGGCACAAAAGATCGCGTTCGTCGTCCAAGGTTTAGAAGGGTATTTCTTCGCGAGCGCATTATTAATCGCGAATCAAAACATTACACTCGTTTACCACGACAAAATCCTCAGCACATCTCCATTTCCCCTGTCCAAACTCCTAGTGATTTCTCGTAGTAACGCAGAGAATTCCTCGGTTATTGGCCTAAGCGAGAATCACGTCATCACTTCCTTCCCTATCCTCAATTGACCTGCATTCGGACGCGGCCGGCGCTGGTATTGCTTATTGAAAAGTATTGGGATTCCAGCATTTACACAATGAAGAGAAAGCTAATCCCAAGCATCATCTGTTGGTTCTTTGTGTAAATGCAGTTGTCCTTGCAATAACAGAGGAGCAACCGCGGGCGGTCAATCATGCTCATGCATGCTCATGCTCATTTCATTCAATTTGATAATACCGCTAAAAAGTTATAGCCATATATGTCGCACTATGTCACAATAAGCAGATGTGGTTTTTGATATAGTGAAATTCAAACTGCTCTTACTTTGAAAGTACTCAACAAAAATGGCTGAAATTTTCACTGTAAACAGTTTAACACAGTGATTCCCAAAGTGGGCGAAATCGCCCCCTTGGGGGCAAAAATCAGACCCAGGGAGGCGAAAATTTGAGAAATCAAAATTGGGGGGCGAAAATCCTAAAAAGGGGGCGATTTTTTCAATGATTGGAAAACATCAAAAGTATTGAATTACAAGTCGAGTATGTAAACTGAATCATACAAACTCCCTGACATTTAAGCTTAGAGTTCAAGTTTTGTCTAAGATAATAAAAAATGCTGTGACTATTAAACATAAGCATCGACTCAATTCTACAGAATTATTGGTATTGTCGTCGCGGTTGAAACCCGAAGTTTCCCCACACCCGAAAAACGAATTTTCTCAAAATCCATACATCAAACCTAACGTCGGACGTAGTGCGTTGGACAGCGTTTATACCTGACCCTCTATTCAGCGCACTGGGTCCGACGTACGTCCGACACACGGTTTTGGAGAAACATCGATTTTCGCGTGTTAAAAATTCCGATTTTTAACTACACGAAGAATATTTATGTGGACTCTTTGGCAAAATTTCTAGACGTATTTCTGAAGGGTTTGTGTGATTCTGGAAATCTAAATAAAAATATATTTGGAAACTCCTATAATGAACATTTATGAATTGTGATAAGGTTTTGTCAAAATTATAAAAAGAACATAGTTTTTTTTCGCGAATTGATGAGAAAAATTGCGTTTCAACTTGTAGGCGGACTTATTCATGGAATTTCCAAAAACATGAATAGGGTTAGGGACCATTTGGGCAGGAGCACCTATTTTGGGCACTTGCTGCTATAACTCAGTCAATAATTGAAATTATTTCAAACCGATTGACTGAATTTTTGCACATGGCTAGATACTGTGCGTATCTGATCGTGTTTAAAAAATCAAGTCCACCGGTTTAAAATTGACTGAGTTATAACAGCAACTGCCCAAATAGGTGATCCTGCCCAGATGGTCCCAAACCCTATCAGTCGAAATTCAGAACACTTTTCTGATGAAATTCGTATCACAGTGTTTACAAACAACTGTGTTTGAATGTATTTCAGAGAAGCTTGTCGGAGGAATTCTAAACTTTACTGAAGTTAATTTGAAAACATTTCATAAATTCTGCGTAAAATTCCATTTAAATATGCCATTTAAATCTAGTCATGAATGCTGCAAATTTACTTGTTTGATCATTTATTTAAAACACAGAAAGCATTCTAATTTATACTAAGCTCGTTGATTTGAATCTGGATGTGGATTTGAAAAAAAAAAAAACATAACTACATTTGAAAATATATCGATATTTATTATTATTATTTTTCCTTATTGTCGAGATTTTCAGCCCTCGGCAACAAACCGATATTTTTCTGAGTTGCACTTTTTTCACATAACATTTGTTTGTAATTGTTTTCAAATTCTCCACCAGTCTGACTACTTGTGACCAAACATTGACTGTCAGTTGTTGAAAAAATCCTTTTAGGAACAACGATAAAACATCTGGTTGGGAATATCGAGTATTCATATGTGTTCACAGTTTGTTCTATTTCGATTAACAAATGTTCAATTAACAGCGGTTTGAGAAGTAGGCATAAACATGATTTCAATATTTTTGTAAGTGCGATTTTAATTCACTTTTTTTTTTTTAAATGCGGAAAATCAACGCATTCACAAAACAATTTAATGAAAATGAGAGCGACACAGATTAAGATACACTGAATGGCACTGCTAGATTTGACACACTAGCGCTTATAAAGGCATTAGCCAAGCACAGTTTCAGCCTTCTTCTATAGAAAAAATAAAATCTTACCTGGGGGGCGAAAATATTTGTTTGAAGCTCTAAGGGGGCGATACCTCCTAAAAGTTTGGGAAACATTGGTTTAACACAACAATTTTACACTGTCAAAGTTTTATAAAAATCGGGACAGTGTTACCAGTTCTACAGTCAAAATAGTACACGCGGAACTAAAAATGGTCAAAAAGTATCTAAAATTTACCTTGAAGCGATTTGAGCTTTGGATATTTACTAGAAAAAGTACTGAACCGATTTCGATCAAATTTTTACCACTTAATTGATACTATGTTAAGAATATCGAGTGAAATTTTCAAACGTTTTGATGAGGTAACAAAAAAGTTATAGCCTAAGTAATTTTTTGAAATGGGTGCACAAATTTTCTAAAATCTCATTTTATGATATCGACAATATATGCGACAATACTCAACCGATTTTAATGAAAATTTTATGGTATTAGCTACACATAATATACTATTCATGGTCAAAAAATTAGCTATTTTGACGAACGCAATCAAAAGTTATACAATATTTTCTGTGTGGCAATTTCATCGTGTTCGCCCTTTAGTGAGTACCCCTATTGAGAAAAATTCAGAGTCGCCTATTTTCCCGGAAAACTCAGGACTTTTTTTTTTGTTTTCCCATGAAACTACTTGCTTTGAAAAATCAAGAACGAAGCATCGTAGAAACATTTTTTTTAAAGAAATGAAAGCAAATTTTCTCAGGAATACAAAAAAAAAATGAATTGGACAAAATTTTCCACAGTTGAGAAACTTCGTAAAGAAAAGCTGGAAAAACTATGCCCGAATCTGCGGAAAATTATAAAAAAAATATTTTTGAGAAGGTTATTTCATAAGCTTTAATTGCTGATAATTTTGGAATGCACTTTTTTCCGTTTTTGAG
>NC_085138.1:139790577-139965577 GCF_035046485.1 Aedes albopictus | reverse complement strand
GTTTAAAAATGGTTTCTGCAAAAACGAAAAACTTTTTCCACCAGGAAAAAAATCAGGAGATACCTTGATCCATACTCTACATGTGTACGAAAACCGATTTTAAAAATATTGCTTCGTTATTTTACCAAAAATCAAAAACCAAAAAGTGAGGAAATGGATCCAGTTTCGCCTTAAGGTAACGTTCAACATTTGGGTTTTAGATTTCCGATAAGTGTTATATTTTCTCTTAAAAAAAATATATTTAATTTAACGCGCTAAGTACCAACAGGCAAAAAAACGTGGAACCATTTTTTTGCACATTCATATCTCAGAAGTTAGTGAACCAAATTTCAATCTCTTTGCGTTACCGGAATCCTACACTTTCCTAGAAAGGTGTCGTTTCTAGGATAGTGTAGGATTCCGGTAACGCAAAGAGATTGAAATTTGGTTCACTAACTACTGAGATATGAATGTGCAAAAAAAAAATAGTTCCACGTTTTTTTTGCCTGTTGGTACTTAGCGCGTTAAATTAAATATATTTTTTTTAAGAGAAAATATAACACTTATCGGAAATCTAAAACCCAAATGTTGAACGTTACCTTAAGCTAGCTCATCTTAATATTGACCAATTTTCGCTAATTGTGGAACGGCTCACTTCGGTACTCGAAATTTCACAAATTTATCGGATTTTCATTTTCAAGTTTCATGGGAGTTACAGAAACGTTTCGGAGGAATACTCTAGGGTTCCTTAGGGCTTCTAAGGGGGATTTCAGGGATATTTCAGCTGAGTTTCAATATGTATCACAGCCTTTCAGGGGCTTTCAGAAGGGTTCCGGAACGATTTCTGGGGAATCTAGGGGGCTTTTAAGGAACTTCTTGGAGTTTGTTTTAAAGGGGTTTTAAGGCATAGAAGTGCCTTTCAGGATTTCAGGTGATATCAGCGATAAGCCCTTGTAACCCCCTGAAACCCCGGAAATACCACTCGAACCAAGGGGTTGGTCATTCAGCACTCTTCATTTGTGCCGTTATTTTTGAGCGTGTGCCAATGGGTGCCAAAACTGTGCCGATCATTTTTCAGAGTGTGCCGAACGTGCCGGGAGCTGTGCCGCATGTGTCCAGCGGAGTGTTTTCTTCGAATGTTTATGCGCTGTTTGAAACCCTTTCTGTTTTTAACAACTGTTGTTAATTTAATCGGTGTTTACCAACAAAATCCCACCCAGAACACTTGTCTAAAATCAATATAAAGAGATTTTTGTAATCGTAAGTATGTTGACAGATTCATTCTATACCGCAAAGTTGTTGTGCCCATGTGTGCCAGAAGTGTGCCGAATTGTGCCGAGAAGTGCCGGCATGTGTGCCGTGCACAATGTGCCGAGTGACCAACCCCTTGACTCGAACGCACCTCAAAACCGTTGGGCCTCTGACAGACCAACGCCTCTGTAATTCCATGAAATCCTCTGAGATCCAAAAAGAGAATTGTCAGACAACAGAAACACAAAACATGCAACAAAGAAGGCGCTGCGATTACTCTTTATTCCAACATCCTAGATTCCAACTACTAACAGATAATGACATGATTTCGAAAAAAAATGTTGGGGGCAAAATGGAAGCTGAATTTGTTGTGCACTATTCAACTCGTGGATAATCGATTACCTCCCAAATAACCACAAGCATTATATCATTGCACGAATTAGACTGAATACAACCTTTGCAATGCGAAATGCAGTAATTCCACACTTGTGATGCAATAATCCTTTAGATTGGCATTATCAATGTAATGATGCATTAGATTTTTCTTTACATTAGGGTGCATTAAAAGGTGATATAAGATAATTCAATAATTCTACACTGCAAAAACTGAATAAATGCAATGCACAAACTTGCAAATGTTGCTCTAACAATACAATTATAAAAGCTTGACTCTAATGGTAAACAAATGAAATCAAGAAGAGTGAACAACTTTACGGTCAACTCTAGCGGTCTTCAACATTTCTGGTTCGACTCCCGACCAACTTAGTCCCCGTTTGAGCCACCGATCGATGACTTTCTTCGGCAAAATGTTTTTAGAGATGACCTTTTTCTTTTCTGTTGGCTGCTATCAAATATGCCAATAATGATGGAAACCACAATTAGCATATGAGCAGTGTGCAAAGGGTGTTTTTTTATTGATTAAATGCATTATGTATTTATCAGTATTTTATCAGAATGTGGTTACAGGGATTCTATTACATATGACATAGTCGTTTTGCCCTCTACTGCAATGATTGAGACAGAAGAACAGTTTTTTTTCCTTTTAGTTAATGAAATATCTGTTGTTATCACTGCAGCAGAAACGGTCCAAGGTGCCAGCGCGTATGGAACTCATCATGCGGTCTTCAACACTTCTGGTTCGACTCCCGACCCGGCAACAAAAAAAATAATGGTTAAAACATTCATGTGTGGGGTATTAGTACCGTCGATAACGAAACGGTGCTAAAAATAGATTTTTGTAATTGCGTTGCGTTTTCCCCTACTTTTCACTATCGGTTGTAACATTGAAACGGCCTACTTTTCTTCACTAAAACAAAAGTGCCGAAAAGTACTACTTTTCGGCACTCTTAAGAGTGCTGAAAAGTAGCACTTTTCGGCACCTTTGCCAGAACCCACTTTTCGATAACTTTCGAGGCTACCGTAGACAAGGCTGCTACTTCTACATCCTCTTCTGAATTCGAATCCGAATCAGGACTATCCAGATTCAGATTAAGACTGCAGATCAGGCGTAGAAGCAGCAGCTGAAGCTACTTTTGATCTTGCTCATGGTGCGGTTGCGGAATGACGACGACGGAAGTTTGCAAATTTCTGACACCTACCCTATCATAGCCTACCTGATCAAACAAAAGCACCACGCTGACGCGCATGGATGCTGCCACGTGGTTCGTCTTGATACATGTACGTGTAGCAAGATTATATGAAGTATTATACTGGATGGGTATTTTTTGCAATTACAAAAAACTTTGTATGCAACGCGTTGCAAAACTCGATTTTTTCAGCACTCGTCGTATTTATCCAACTCGGCAAGCCTCGTTGGATAAATGTACGACTCGTGCTGAAAAAATCATCATTTTGCAACTTGTTGCATAAATAACTATTTTGATTTGGTTTTTCGTGTGCTCGTATTATGCATGTGCAAATGCAAATGTACAGCACATGCATTTATGTTACTTTAGCAATGGCTGTCAGCGTGCTGCAATATGTGGCTCTAATTTTATTTTAGTGGGGCCCTTTTCGGCTTTAATATTGCTTCAATGGTGTGTTTAAAGTAATGCAGCATTATATTCACAATTTTATATATCAATATATGGCAAAATTGATGCACTTATATACGGCTTCATGGTTACTTGGGCTATTACTAATCCAAAATCGTAACTGCTTGATGGTAGATCCTTAAAAGCGTTGCAGTGTTTAGACTCGAATTCACCGTTCGAAAATCGTAGTGCAAGGCTTAAAAATCTCTAAACTCGTGGTGTAGGATCTTTATCCTTTTCTTTTCAAGTTGGGACAAACGTATGTTGCATTGGGTGGATTATCGCAACAAATTCAGGTTGCGACATTGGAACGCTCCTGAAATCCCATGGATTACCTTTAGAATGGCTGAGATACCCCTTGAAACTTCATGGATCGCCCATGAAACCACACGAGACTTCCTAGAGCATCCATGAACCCTCTGGAACGCTTCTTAAACCCTCTAATACCCCCACGAACACTCTGGGAACACCCCTGGGACCTCTCTGAAACGCCTGAAACCGCATTGAATGCCTTTGATTTCCCTTGAAAAGTCCTGGAACCATCTGAAACCTCTTGGAATACCCCTGGAACGCTCCTAAAACCAACTAGAATACCCCTGGAACGCCTCTGAAATCCACCTAATCCTCAAGGAATACCACTGAAAGCCCCTTGAAACACCTCTGGAATGCCTTTGATACCCATGAAACTCCATGGAACTTCCTGAAAAAAAAAGCCGTTTCCTTTTCTTCCAACCTTCACAGCACAGTGACAATCTATCAGATAACGCCTACGATTTTTTTTTATAAAAAAACGTCCATAATTTACTTAGACTCTTAGGGAGAGGGGGGCCTGGTCGAAATCTACGCGCCATACAAATTTCGAAAATTTTGGGGACAATATTCTACGAGAGGGAGGAGGGTCTGAGTTGACCAAAAATAAGTCTACGTAGTCAATGGACAACGTCTAGATATATGAGAGGATGAAGAATTACCCGCCAGTTAGTTGGATGCCCTCATATGTAAACCCCATGCCCCAATCTACAAAAAAGGATATAGGCTAGAGGGTGCTAATAACAGATGGATTACCCTTTCGAATTCGACGTATAAAATACTGTCGCGTGTTAAACAGACTGCAACCTTTTGAAGAACCCTTCGTTGACGAATACCAGGCTAATTTTCGTGAGGACTGATCAACGAAAATGTTTTTAATACCTGCGGATGATACTATGACATATTTCGAAAGTATAGCTCACCATTTGTTCATTGGTTTTAAATCAGACCAAGATTCACTGAAAAGAAATTAGCTTTGCCATATTATGTCGAAACATGTGTTTCCGGGGAAACAAATTAAGCTGATAGATCAAAATCAAGTGTTCGGATCATAGACGAAGTGTCTGGCTCATTTATGACCTTGGATGGATTGAGACACAGTGACGCACTGTCAAAAGAAGAAAACGAGAATAGGCTGGATGATAAACTCGACCAAGTCGAAGTACATGATTGCGGGTAAATATAGAGGTAGGCCTAGTGGTGTTCGTTCTGAGGTAATGTTTGATGGGGATGTGTTCAAAACTGTTGAAGGATTAATTTTACTTGGAACACTTGGGACATGTTATAATGACGCTTATTGTGAAGTGAAAAGGCTTATTGCAGGGCCTTTTGCGCAGAGCTGAGTGAACTTACAGGGGATACTCAAAATAACTGGGACACATTTCAAAAAATGTTCAACTAGCTGTAACTTTTCGAAAACGGCATCAAATAATCTCAAATTTTTACTGTAAGTGCATCAACTTGAGAAAGCTTTTTTTTTCTAATAGCTCATTATATTAGTCATAAGTGATCAAACTTTCATTGCTTTCGGTTAGTTGAGCCCGGAGATATAACAGCTTAAAAGTTGCCTATCGGATAATTTTACCTTTTTCTAGAATCTTTTTAACTTCGTGTAGAATAGCTCGATCTTTTCCAACCACTGGACCACTGATACACAACTAGTTGATGAACTAACAGTAAAAATTTGAGAATATTTGATGCGCTTTTCGAAAAGTTACAGCTTTTGAACATTTTTTGAGAAGTGAAAATTTTACCTGTCCCAGTTATTTTGAATATCCACTGTACTATTAATCACGCCGACGACTTGGGATCGAATCCCACGTCCGGCAAACTTACGAATGTGAGTTCTTCGGAAGGGAAGTAAAGCCGTTGGTCCCGATGTGAATTAACCGCGGGTTGAACATCAATGACTGAAACAAAAACAACGCGGGTCCTAACATCAATGACTGAAACAAAAACAACTTTTTTTTTCTTGCAAAATCTCAGCAAGAATTTCTGAAAAAATCTTAGTAGGAACGTCTCTTTGGAAGAATCATCTTCTTCTTCTCCTTGGTATAACGCCACTGGGACAAAGCCTGCTTCTCAGCACTTACAGGTATTAGCTGAAAGACACTCTATACCCAAGGAAGCTAAGAATGTATTCTTTACGAAAAGTTCCTGAAACGAAATTATTCCTGGAACTTTTCATGTAATTACTGCTGATATTCTTAAAAAACAATCTGCTGTGCTTCAACCAAAATTTCCTGGTGTGATTTCTACAGAGATTTCTACAGGAATTACAAAAACAAATAACCTACCAAGTAATTCCAGCTGGCAATTCTTCGTAATTCTTTAGAAATTCTTCCAGGAGTGCAGTTGGTATTTATGCTGGAAATTCCTAGTGAAATACACTAGGAAGTCTTGCTGAGATTCCTCGGTAAATTCCTTTTGGAACTCTTCCAGGACTCCTCATAACATCAATGACTGAAAAAACAACTGTTTTTTTTTCTTGAAAAATCTCAGCAAGAATTTCTGATAAAAATCTTAGTAGGGACGTCTGTCTGGAGGAATCATCTTCTTCTTCTCCTTGGCATAACGTCTCCTCTGGGACAAAGCCTGCTTCTCAGCACTTCCACAGTTATTAACTGAAAGACACTATTCAAGAAAGCTAAGAAAGTTTTCTCAACGAGAAGTTCCTGGAACGACCGGGCATCGAACCCGTCACCCTCAGCATGGCCATGCTGTATATCTATGCTTTTAACAGCTGTGGAGCTGTGGAGCCATATATAGGAATCCAAGCAGGAGTCCAAGAGTTTCTACAGGAATTCTTCTAGATAATCGTCTAGGATCCTGTAGTTTTCTTCAGAAGTTCTTCACAGATTTTTCGAAAGATTCCCCTTGGAAGGGGTTTCATGGGGAATTCGTGCTGAGATTTTTCAAGGATTTACAGCACGAATATTGCTAATTAATACTCTTAAGAGTCCCACAGGCATTCCAAGAGGGTTTCTTGCAGATATTGTATGGAAAACACAGAAAAAATCACGGAGGATTCCTGTTAGAAATGTCTTCAGGAATCCCAGTAGCAGTCTTGAAGCAATCCCTGTAGTAGTTCTAAAACAATCTCAAAAGGAATCACAGCAGAAATAACGGGAATTCTTGAAAAAATCCCTCAAGGAATTTATGAAGAAATTCTTGGAGCAATTCCTAGACAAATCACTGTAACTTCAAATAGAATCCCTGTTCGGAATCACGGGAGAAATTTTTGGAGAAATCCTTGCAGGTATTTCTTCTGTAATCCCAACAGGAATTTCTAGAGAATTCCATCAAGCATTTTTGGAGGCACAGTTATTCTTAGAATTCCTCCAAAAATTGGTGATGGGATTCCTCTAAAGTCTAAATATGTTTGTTTTCAGAGGTTTCTGCATGGATTCTTTTACATATGTTACTGTTATTTCTCCAAGGATTCTTCCAGAGATTTCTCTGAGGATTCCTATAGAAATTCGTTTCCCAATTCCTCCAGAGATTTTTCCAACGATTCCTTTGTAAATTTCTTTTGCAGATATTCCTAGGTACTTGGGTTTCTCTAAAATTCCAGCCAAACTTCGTGGTAGATTCTATCAGAAATTTCTCAATAAATCCTCAAGGAATAGAGCAATACCATCGAGAATTCCTAAAAGAATCTCAAGGTGATTTCCCACAGGAATTACTGGCAACATTCTAGGAAAATTTCTTTAGTAAACCTCGTAGATAAGAAATCACAGCAGCTACTTTTGGAAGAATAACTTAGGTCCCGTACCCCGCAACTTCGCTCTGTATAAGACGCTGATTATTCCGATAGCCGTTGAGGAGTAGACATTATGCAGATAGACCGAAAAGCATGAATGACGAGTTGTATCAAGTGTACAAAGAAGCCAGTTTCTATTGTGATACGATTAAAATACGGCCAACTTCAGAGGATTGAACACGTAGTGTGAATGTCGGAAGAAAGGTCAAAGCAATATTCAACAGGGAATCAGGTAGAGGTCGGCGACTTCATGGATAACGTGCGCGGTTGAAGAAGACTTTCCCAGGCTGAACGTTTGGGGAAAATAGGGGAACATCTCTCAAGACCGACGAAGATAATGCTCTATTGTAACCCGTTGGGTTAAAGCAAGATTTCAAACAATGTTTTGAATTCGAAAGGTCATTACAAATTCAAGGTTACCAATGCTTGTGATATTTTTCTGATCCAAATGGAAACTAGACTCATTTATTTAAATATCTGTTTTATTTTACATAGTTATCCTAGCAACGACGACGCAGGTATAGATCTAAAAATATACGTTCTACGATCTACTTTACAAAATATAGATTTCTTCTGCCTTCCGCTAACGTTTAAAAACAAAAAGAAGATGAAGAAAAGTTAGATATTGTTCGCATACTGCTCACCAATAGCTCTGGTCTGTTAGAAGCAAACCTGCAACGGTTCCCTATCGTTTCTGCATTGCCTCTTTGAAGGTTCAAAATTGTATTTTTTTTTTCATTTGGGACCATTTGTATTGTCTGACTATATCTACGATTTGCTTAAAATGCTACATTTCATTAAAAGATAGTTAGTTTTAAAAGTAAGGCATCATCTATCATCGTTTCGCTTCAGGAATGTCAGTCGGCAGCAAAGGGCTTGAAACATAAATAATAGGTCGTGCGGTACTTAAGGTAAATTTATTTAGACGGTCTCAGAATAATCTGAGGCAGTCAGACATCCGAGAGACGGTTTCCATGAGGCGACACTAGAAGCTTTTCAACGCTGCATGTTCGTCCATATGTAGTAGGAGTTATAAATAAAAACAATCCAGAACATGGTTGGAATGGTGCAGTCAGTTCGACTGTTTTCCGAAGGAAAATACGGCACTTGAATTTAGATGTTAGCTTTCTTGTTCATGCATGCTTACTGGATAGGTCACAGACTAATGGACGGAGTTTGTAATAGTCCTGCAAGCTCGAAGGAATGTTATAATTTCATTAGGGTATAAAAAGTTTCTATTAAAAGATTCGTTCTCCTGAAGAAAGTGCTTCGCTTTATGTTAAAATATTTTCTTTCTTATCGTACTGCATCTAGAGGGTAGGATTTATATCACAATATGTCTTTTCTAAGTATTAATTAAAATGTTTTTTTTTCTCGCGCCTTTCGTTTGTTCGTTCCAGTTGTTTTTTTTTTCAATCTAGTAAAACACATCAGTTCGCATTCAGATAGTTTGATTGAACTAGCTTCCTTTATACCTACAGGTGGTCACAGTAGGTTTATTTTTCCTTCTCTGTCCACGCCACTCGAGGTGTGGATTAATTAAGTAAGTCTTGCCTTAGCCTACATTTGAGTAAAAGATTTGTTTCTATTCACAATATAATGTAACCAACAAACGGATGGGCACGTGCCTTCAACAAGATCATAATATTTCCACATATCTACAAACGATACCGGAACGGTTTGGTGTGTACCCAGTAGCAAGAAGACCTCCTCAGGTCTCCTCTCTGTTTTGAATTTCGCGATAAAACAAAGTTTACAAAGTATCTAAAGAGTAAAGGTACAACAAAGAAACATACACAAAAATAAGTCCCGCTTTTTGTTTTGGCCTATTAGATGAGTCGTTCCTCGGGTGGCGGTTTTAGCACGTTGTCCATCTCCAGTCTTGGGTTGCAGTACTCTTGGGCGCTGGGGCTGTACGTTCCGCGGGTGGCCCGTTTGTTGCGGGCCGTCACCAGGAAGGCTCCGATCAGGGCACCCGCTATCGCCAGGATACCGATGACCACTGGTACCACGATGAGAGCGATGTCCGCACCGGATGCTCCCTCAGCCTCCAGCGTGGCCTGTTGATGGGGAGGAGGAGACAAAATTGTTGATCATGCATGTTTAAACTTGTAATCCCAGAAGGAATACTATTCGTGCATTTGAGTTAATCTATACATGCGTCTTATGATAGCGTATGATGATGTGTTAGTTGCACCAAAAGAGGCAATCATGCCATTGTAAACAATATTAAACTATGGAAAATTATTAATAGAAATGTTCACCGTTCACCGACACGCATTATTTAGCGATGCAAAGATATTCCCCCTAAAATATTTCTAGAAATCCGCAAAACAACTTGCAAAGATTTTGTCGAGTATCTCGATGAAAACACGTTGTGCAATTTCTCATATATGCATAAAAATCATTCAATGTTTTACGGAAGGTCAAGGATTTACTGCGATACTAATAAGGTTGATGCATGCCTCGCGAAGTGGATAAAAACTAACGGTTCAGACTGTAGACGAAATGACCACCTGGTTCGTGACCTTAGATGGTTAAAGTAGTGTGCTGCTGAACTATCCAAATTACATGTGTTTATAATGTTTCCCGTGAAGTGAACGACGTATTGTAGCTACGAATAGGGCCATCTACAGACTAAGTAAACAGCTTGATTTCCGTAACTTGCCTCCGCAAACCAAATTGAGTCTGTACAAAACGATGCGGTTGGTAAAGGCTGGGTAATATTTGCCATAGGTACGTTGAATATCTAAAGAAATAAAACTTCTTTAACAGATCTTGGCCTCTTAATTGCTATGCTTAACTCCTCGTGTAATAAGCTGAGGTACAGTTATACTAGCGAAGAACGAATGAACGACCCCAGTTGGAACCAGTGAATTTGGAGCCATCAGCTAGGATTTTAGGCTGCTATCTTGGATATTCTGGTCGCCATTTTTGAACTCCAAACATCTACTCCATATCAAATATGCCCCATATTGCTTGGTTTAACAGCTTTAAACTTCATTAAACAGACGCCATCTTGAATGTGGAACCGCCATATTGGATATTGTGGTCGGCAGTTTTTAGAATCTAGACATGTCCCACATTCCAAATATATCCCATATTGCATGGTTTTAGAGCCTAAAACATCATTAAACATCCGCCATCTCAAATTTGGAGCTGCAATCTTGGATTTTAGACCGCCATCTTGGATATTCTGGTCGCCATTTTCGGAGTCCAGATATATTCCCTACCAAACATACCCATATATTGCATGGTGCCTATATTACATGGTATTAGAGCCTAAAACTTCATTAAACAGCCGCCATATTGGATTTGGAGTAGCCATCTTGAATTTTAGATCGCCATATTGGATATTCTAGTCGCTGTTTTTAGACTCCAAACTTCCCCATTCCAAATATACCCATATTTGGGTGTAGATTTAGAGCTTTAAACACCATTAAGTAGCTGCCATCTTAAATTTGGAGCCACCATCTCGGATGTTAGACCGCCATCTTTGATATTATGGTCGCCCTTTCTGGACTCCAGACATCTTCCCCATACCAAATATACCCCATATTGCATGGTTCCAAGGCCTAAAACTAAACATTAAACATACGCCATCTTGAATTTTGAGCTGCCACACTTTGGTGTACGAGAAAGAAAAAATGCGTAAACAAGTCAAGTCACGGAAGATGTGAAAAACTATAAGTTTCAGAGGGATCCATAATGTTTCAGGTGGGGTTTTTAGGGAGAGAGGGAGACAAGGGGTTGCGGGACGTTTCAGGGGGTTTTAGAGACGTTTAGGGAAATTTCAAGAGATGCTAGGATGTTTCAGAGGGCTTTCAGGGGCACTTGAAGGGGTTACAGGACGTTCATGGAGATTTCAGAAGTGTTCAAGGGTTCCAGGATGTTCCCAGGGGGAGCTTTCAGAGGCGTTTCAAGGGATTACAGGGCGTTTCAGGAAGGGTTAAGCGGCGCTTAAGAAGGTTTAAGGAGCTTCTGGGGGCTCCATGATGCTTCAGAGGGTTTAAGAAGCGTTTTAATGTGTTTCAGGGTGTCAAAGCAGTTACAGGACATTTCAAATTTGGAGAGTTTCAGAGATTTCTAGGATGTGTCAGATGAGTTTCTAGGGGCGTTTCAGGACGTTTTATAGAGGTTTTAGGACGTTTTATAGAAGTTTCAGCGGCGTTTTAGTGGCGTTTCAACGGCATTCAAGGGATTTCAGGGGGTTCCAGGATGTTTCAGGTGAGCTTTTAGGAGCGTTCCAATGCATTTTAGAGCGTTTCAATGGGTCACATGACATTTCAGAGAGGTTTCAGATGTGTTTCATGGGGTTTTAGAAAGACAATTCACACCGTCTTCAGCCAGAGGCTGCACAGACTGAACACATTACTTACACTAGACAACGGATAACACAGAACACCCAGTGGCCCAGTGATGAATTTTTCGTTTGACGAAAAGTTTCCACCGATTGGAGCGGGAATCAAACCCACACTCCGAGGCTTACGATACGCCTAAACGATTGCCGCCGCTAACCACACGGCCACGATGCCGTGAAGGGAGCTTCAGGGAGTATTAGGATGTTTCAGGAGGGCTTTTAGTTACAACATATTCAGGGTGATTTTAGCGGCGTTTGAGGCTATTTCAGAGGGTTTCAGGGGCTCCCGGACGTATCCAGTGGGCTTTTAGAGGCGTTTCAAGACGAAATGCACTGCAATTCGTCCAGAACACCCTGAAATACCGTCGGACTCCATGTATCGCACCTGGAACCCTCTGAAACCTCCTAAAATGCCATTGTTACGGCTCTATAACGTCTCGCCGAACCCTCTGAAACTTCCGAAATGCCTCAGAAATTCACCCAAAATTCCTTCGGTTCCATGTAATGCATCTTTCTACCCTTTGAAACCCCAAGTAGTTCAATCCCTGAAAATGCCTATATAACGCTTCTATACCGTCTCGGAAACCCGCCGAAAATTCTCCAAAAGCCTCAGAAACCCCCGAAAATACCCTCGGACCTCATGTAACGCACCTAAGACCATCCGGAACCCAAGAAACCATCATTGTAACACCTCTGTAACGCCTCTGAAACCCGCCTAAAACCGCTAAAACACACCTGAATCTCCCTAAAACGTCATATAATCTCTAGAAACACATTGAAACGGTCCTAAAGCCTACATCATGAAGCTCCCTGAAACCCCCTGAATCCCCATAAAACGCCACTGAAACATCACTGATACGTCCTATAACCCCTTGAAACGCCCCTTAAAGCCCCCCTGAAACATCCTTGAATCGCCTAAAACCTCTAGTCTTTTTTCACATGTACCGTAATTTTTTACGCGGCTTTTTTCAATGTTTTTCGAAATTACGCGTTTTTTTTACGCGGACAGCTTTAAAAAACCGCGTATAAAACTTCAGTGTATTTTTTATCTATTTCTAGGTCTATTTCTCATTTTGCGGGCGACTGATAACGAGTCCTCTGCAAATTTAGAAATTTGGTGTACCGTTCTGCGGTGCCGTTCTACGCATAATCGTCTCATGTTATATGGGAATCTCATGAACCATGGGATAACTGTGCGTAGAACGGCACCGCTTGGTCTCTGAGTTCAGTTCTCATAAGGGACTGTACCTCTCCTGGGGTGGCCTCCTTTCTTGCATAGATAACAACCAGCATCATTGGCGACTACCTCATTGGTAGAGACCCAAGTAACCACGAAGCCGTATATAAGTGCATCAATTTTGTCATATATTGATAATTAAAATTATGAATATAATGCTGCATTACTTTAAACACCTCATTGAAGCAATATTAAAGTCGAAAAGGGCCCCACTAAAATCAAATTAGTGCCACATATTGCAGCACGCTGACAGCCATTGCTAAAGTAATATAAATGCATGTGCTGTACATTTGCATTTCACATGCTTGATACGTGCAACACGAAAAACCAAAACAAAAATCTATTTTTAGCACCGTTTCGTTATTGACGGTGCTGATGCCCCCACACATGAATGTTTTACCCATTATTTTTTTGTCGCCGGGTCGGGAGTCGAACCAGAAGTGTTGAAGACCGCTAGAGATAAGTTTCATACGCGCTGGCACCTTGGACCGTTTCTGCTGCAGTGATAACAACAGATATTTCATTAACTAAAAGGAAACTGTTCTTCTGTCTCAATCATTGTAGTAGAGGGTAAAACGACTATGTCATATGTAATAGAATACAGTAAACTATCACTTTCCGATAAATTACTGATAAATACATAATGCATTAGAAGATATTTAATCAACATAAGAAAATTAAAACCTCGATTAAAACACCCTTCGCACACTTCTCATATGCTAATTGTGATTTCCATCGTTATTGGCATGTGATAGCAGCCTACAGAAAAGAGAAAAGTTCATCTCTAAATAGGTTTTTCTGCCGTCGATCGGTGGCTCAAACGGGGAATCAGTTGGTCGGGAGTCGAAACAGAAATGTTGAAGACCACTAGAGTTGACCGTAAAGTTGTTCAATCTTTTTTTTTTTTTTATTCTTAATCACTTAACCTAATTTACAGCTCTATTGTCCACTAGGGCACTACGTGAGCGATTTCAATTGACAGCTGCACTTACATTTTTTTTTTGTGCAGCGCCTAGATGTATATTCTATTCTACCTTATCGAACTGGTTGCCTTTCTGCTGCTTTCACTTTTCTACTCTATACATGGTAGAAGGATGAGCACAAGGATGATGGATGGCCGTTGTTCCTTTCCAGTCCGATTGGGGGTCCGTTATGAGTAGCAGTTCGCCGATGTCCAGGTATCCGGGTCCGTTTGAGCCACGGGGCTCAGAAGAGGGTCAGTGCCAGCCGCTCTCGGGGGAAGAGCAACTGACGAAAAATTGCAAGTGCCGGGGCTGGGAATCAAACCCATGACCATCCGCATATGAAGCGAACGTGTGACCAACTACGCCACGGGCCCCGGCATTGTTCAATCTTCTTGATTTCATTTGTTTACCATTAGAGTCAAGCTTTTGTAATTGTATTGTTAGAGCAAACTTTGCTAGTTTGTACATTGCATTTATTCAGTTTTTGCAGTGTTGAATTATTGAATTATCTTATATCACCTTTTAATAAACCCGAATGTAAAGAAAAATGCCAATCTAAAGGATTATTGCATGACAAGTGTGGAATTACTGCATTTCGCATTGCAAAAGTTGATATTCAGTCTAATTCGTGCAATGTTATAATGCTTGTGGTTACTTGGGGAGGATTAGCGGCTTTAAAGGGGACCCAACTGACATAAATTTCACAGCTAACCAAAAAGAGAGCGTAAGCGACAAGGTAGAAAGACCGACGGAGAACCCGTGCGCAAGAGGTTGGACTGGCGAGATCGCCGACACAAGGGATTAGAGTAATATCTGGAGTACCCCCAGAGAGCAGATCGGAGCAGCACGAAGAGGTACAGCGCTAGCAGAGAAATCGAAGATAAGTGGCGTAGACCTCACGCGGGCGCAACATTAAACGCATACCGAAGGTGTTGGTAGTCGCTGAACAACTCGATGCGGGAACACCAGCAGCGGGTGGAACAACAGCAGCAAGACCTCAAACAAGGTCTGCTGAAACTTCGCAAATCAGTGGCTCTAGCCAAGAAGTAGTACGACCTTCTGACCGAAGAGCGGAGCGCTGTCGACGTCTTGCAAGGAGTGGTGGTCCACCCAAACGGAAAACTTCTTCGTTGCTAGCAGCGCAAAGATGGCGCATGATACCATCCAAGCTCACCGGAGCCGTATGGGAGAGGGCAAACCGCCCCACGACTCGAGCTTCATAGCCTAAACCTGGCTGAAAACTCGGGCTGAATTTTCTTCATAATAAAGAGTTTAAAATATGAATAAGTCCGACAGAAGTGCGCGGAACTTCGAAGAGAAGAACGGGGACGGCCAGCGCAAGCAACTAGACTTGTAAGCCGGCTGCGAAACGCGCAAGAGGTAGGGAAACAAAGCCCCAGGAGGCCAACCCCAACAGAAGTAGGGGCCAAACGGATCAAGAAGAAGGCGTTGAGAAAAGTGAAGGCAACCCGCAAGTGCTGGACTTCAAATTTAAGGCGGATGGATACGTACGGCGAGTTACCGAGGGCCATGCAGGGTGAAAAACGGTTCTCTCCTCTGGGTATGGAAGTTAGAAACCTCCGGCGTACCAGGACCGGAGAGATGATGCTAGTGCTCAAGAAGGACACAGAAAAAAATATGTAATTAAAATTCAGCGAGAAATCATGCACATAAAGGGAATGCTAGAGTTAGTGCACTTTTACATGAGATGTAATGTAAAATTACATTACCATCGTGTAAATTTCCGCCAATCATCGCGTGAACCATCATGGATTCCAACCGGTTACGTGACTATTAGCGGAAATTTACACTATTGTATCGTAATTTTACATGATATCTCATGTAAATATGCACTAACTCTAGCATTCCCTTTATGTGCATTATTTCTCGCTGAATTTCACATGAATTTTTTTTTCTGTGGAGGCAGGCAGTTTAAAATCTTGGATGAGTTCACCGCTGCTTCAGAGCAGCTTGCAACCGCCCTCAAGCAGCAGTGTGCGCTAGATGCACCAAGTGCATCGATGCCGAAAGGCTATGCGGAAAGTCCCGGTAAGCAAACAGATCGCCACGGCCAAGTTCCTGGAAGGAGATGTGAACAAGGCCACTGGCTGTAGTCGGCAAGATTAGAGTTGCATGTGGGCTTCACAATCGCGAAGATTAACGGGGTATACTACTGCAGTGGTTATGCACCCCCAGGTGGCCAGTCTACCCAAGTAACCAAAAGTTCCGCTTCCCATGACAAAATGCACTTTCAAGTTCCGCGAAGTTCAGATAAAGTTCCAAATGGAACTTTCTGGCTGCTTAAGAGGCTAACGATGAGCCTTGCTGGAACTTCGGACACAAGTTCCGGCAAGGCTCATTGTTAGCCTCTTAAGCAGCCAGAAAGTTCCATACGGAACTTTATCTGAACTTCGCGGAACTTTAAAGCTGCTTAAGATGCTACTCGGAACTTTGTCGGAACTTTCAAGTTCATTGAAGTTCAGTTCAGGAGCATTGTGTTTCAAAGAAGATTAAATTTATTTCTTTTACAGAAAACAACTGTATGCTTACACAAATAAAAGACAAATATGAAATTATCTAATCAATGAATACTAGGCTTGAGCAAAAAAAAAAATGCCACCCATCGGATTCGAACCGTTAGTCGCTGCGTGAGAACCCTATGCTCTACCACAGTACTACAGCTGCGATTGAGTGGACAGTAGGTAAAGTCTATCTTGAATCGATTTTCTTTCGACAGCTAGTTTTGCACATTTGTACAGTAGTGAAGTTAGCTTGACTTTGTCAAGTGTCTTCAGCAGCGCAGCGGTAAGTCGGCAGGCTATCACGCAGGAGGATCCAGTTCAAATCTACATAGCAGCGACATGTGTGAAATTATAATTATCAAAAGCAATTTCTAGACGTGAAACACAAACCCTCCAACAGGGTTGTGATTCTGAAAAACACATTTTTGAATTTTGTCAAAGTTCTGTCAGAAGCTGCTTAGAAGGCTATCCAGCGTGCTTATGTGAACTTTCAAGTTCCAAAATTACTTAAAAATGAAGCTGCTTAGAAGGCTAATGAGCAACTTCGAACAAGCTGCTTAGCTTATAAAGTACCCTTTTATCTGAACTTTTGGTTACTTGGGTATGCTAGATTCGCTATCACGCGCACTAGTGAGATTGAGTCCCATGGTCATCGATGGAGGCTTAAATGCCTGGGCGGATGAGTGGGGTAGTCGCTCAACTAACGCGAGAGACTGGGCTCTACTCGTGGCTAGACTGAACGTGGATGTTGCAAACGTAGGCAACAAAAAACCTACAGTAGGAACGATGCAGAGTTCAACATCGATGTGACCTTCTGGAGCCCGGGTCTAAACCCTAGCTCTGACCGAAGGGTCGACGATAGATACACGCACAGTGACCATCTGGCGATTCGATACAGGGTGGAATACGGAGGAAGACGGCCACAGCCGAAGGTCGCCGACCGTCATCGGGGAGGGCTGACCTCGCGTTTCGATAAGCCGGCATTTGTGGAGCGATTGCTTATGGAGGGTAACATCGACGATCTAGCCTGCGATGATCTCTAGTCGGAACCCTAAGCCGTGCATGTGACGTGGCAATGCCAAGGTGATTCCTACCCAGAAATGGATGCAAACAAGTGTACTGGTGGTGTCCAGAAATTGCAGAACTCTGCACATTTTGCCTAAGCGCTAGAAGGAGGGTGCAAAGAGTTCACACAGATGAGGGTAGAATTGAACAAAGTGAGGCCTAAAGGGCGGCCAAATTGGCTCTGAACCAAGAGATTAAGGCACGTAAGTGGGCATGCTTCGAAAATCTCTGCCAGGCAGCCAAGCACCACGGGAAGCCACCTAGCGACCCGTCGGCATACATACCTATCTGCTTTCTTGACACCGCTAGAACACTGTTGGAACGGGTCATTCTGTCGAGGCTGATGGTCTATACTGAGAAATCCGATGATTCTAGCCTCTCGGATAACCAGTTCGGCTGGTTGATATCGATGGTGGACGCTATTAGGGCAGTAACCAAAACGACAGTGGTCGTCACGCTGGACGTGAAGAATGCGTTCAACAGCGTCAGCTGGACCAGCATCGAGTGCCGTATACACCACCTAGGAGTCCCGGATAGCCTTTGCCGATTACTGGAGCGTTACTTCCAGAATAGGGTGCTAAGGGACCATTCATAAACCACGTAGACCTGGGGGGGGGGGGTGGTTCTGACCAAAGTCTACGCTCCTTACAAATTTAAATTTTTCTAATGACACCGAGGAAGGCGAGAGGAGCTACAACATCTCCGTGGGGTACCTCAGGGTTCCATCCTGGACCCTGAGCTATGAAACACGGCGTAAGATGGCGCATTGTCATATAGCTCGGCAATAGCTCGAGAAAGCGTTAGCTGCTCGTGACAGTGGCGGTCTCCATACTACGGTATGGCGCCGCCGCGTAATCGAGTGCGCTAGGAGTCAACCGAAGAACAGCTATGGCAGATTATGCACGAATACGGATTTCCGGATAAACTGATACGATTGTTCAAGGCGACGATGGATCGAGTGATGTGCGTAGTTCGAGTATCAGGGACACTCTCGAGTTCCTTCGAATCTCGCAGAGGGCTACGGCATGGTGATGGTCTTCAACAGCTATCTACAAAACGCTGATTAGACCGGTAGTTCTCTATGGAAACATGAACCCTACGTGCAGAGAACCAACGCGTCCTTGGAGTTTTCGAACGGAAGGTGTTGCGTACCATCTACGGCGGAGTGCAGATGGAAGACGGCACTTGGAGAAGGCGAATGAACCACGAGCTGCATCAGCTGCTGAGAGAACCAACCATCGTTCACATTGCGAAAATCGGGAGGCTACGGTGGGATGGTCACGCCATTAAGATGTCGGATAGCAACCCGACTAAAATGGTTCTCGAGAGTCATCCGACCGGTACAAGAAGACGTGGTGTGCAGTGAGCTAGATGGTTCGATCAGGTGGAGGACGATCTTCGACGGACCGTTCGCAGAATGCGGAACTGGAGACACAAAGCCATGGACCGAGTAGAATGGAGACGGCTTCTAGGTATGTACAGCAGAGGCCACTCAGGTCTTAGCCTAACCGGTAAGGTAAGGTAAGGTAAGGGGTCAACCGAAACATGAAGTGACTCGAGAGTACCTACAGGCTGATCCCGGTCAACCATTTCACAAACTTCGTTAAAGTTCTTTACCAAAATGTAAAGATTAATGTCGACTATTCTTTACTAGTTAGTTCGTTACAAAAATTCAAACATCTTCATCGATCGATAACGAAACTTGAAAAATATCCTTTATCGGTCATAAGATAAAAACCTTTACCGAAACGTAAATTTATTTCGTTAAATTCCATGTTGTCGCTGGAACTTCGGTTTCCTTTATGAATATTTATCGGAAAATATTCATTTTCCGATATCAACGTAACTTTGCATATTGGTATCGAAACACAAATATCAGTCACGATGCTCCTTTATCGTTCTGCTCGGTATCGTTTGATGAAGCTGAGCAAAGGTATTCTGGGTATTCTGATACTTTGGATGACAGGATGAATGTTTTGGTTTTGCCCGAGTTAGAAAAAAAGAAACCAAAGTGAAAAGACGGTTTCTTAGGTCCAGATAAGGCCGGATTTCACCGGATTGCTCCCCGGGACAGCAATCCAGGACAGGAGTTTATGCTGTCGGTAGGTACATATGAAATTTCATTCGCAGTAGGAAGCCACTGCGCCGCACCGTCGTGTTGGTTGGATGATTACCCCTCTGATGATTCCCGTGCTCCAGGAAAACTTACTCCTGCGCTAAAGGTTGACCGGGCGGGAACCTTTATGAAATTATGTGGATCTTATTTGATTTGAAAAATTGAGATTTCCCAACAAAGATTCAGTTCATAAATGCTTGATAAACCTTAGCGCTGTTGCATCTTTGGGAATTATCGTAAATTACTAATTGGTAATTGGTTCTATGTTGCGATGAAGGAATATATGCCTTTGGCCAGCCATAATCTTAGAAATAGTGTGTGACTCAGTAAGTAAGCATCAACATAATACCTTCAAGTTCCTATGAATATATCAGGTATCAGTAGGTCGGCTCTAGAGGCACGTTCTCCTCCATTCGGGAAATTTGTGCCATCGCCATGAACACGAGCCTATTCATCATTTACCTGACGGAGAAGGGAAGGAAAAAGGATAGGACATGGGAAAGGACAGGTAAGGGAATAGGGTCGTCATACTCGCAAAAGCGTACCACAATGGGTTCACATAGCGTCCTGAAAAGGACACTGTAATAACGCATAAGCGTGCCACAATGGGTTCAAACAGCGCCCTGAGAAGGGCACTGTGATAATGCATAAAGCGTAAAGAGAGCCTATAGCTCTTTACCACAGCGGGTCAAGAACAACAGAACATCCTGAAGATTCAGGTTTCTGAAGTCAGTTTCACTTAATAAGTGTTTCCCGAGTACTCGGAAACGCAATTGCGCAAAAGCTGGACAGTTACATATTAAATGATACGAAGTTCCATAATCGGATTCACAGCTATCACATGCAAATGAATCAGCTTGCTGAATATTCGCCATGTGATAACTGAGTCGGCAGTGGCCAGTCAATGCTTTGACCAGCATGCTGCAATTCTGCTTTGACAGATTTGTTAGATACTTTGCCACCCCTAGAGATGGCTCAGTACAATACAATTTTGTTTGACGACATGACTCCAAACTATTCCAGTATTGTTTGTGCTGAGTGGCAGCCCAGGTGTCAATCTGAAGCTTCACCCAACACTTGGATACCGGAATAGCTGGCTCAGGGCCGATGAAGTCATGTGATGCTCCAGTGCGAGCTAACTCATCAGCCAATTCATTTCCAGCGATGGAAGAATGGCCAGGTACCCATACAAGGTGAACAGCGTTTGCTGAATTCAGCTCCTCAATTTGAGTTCGACAAGCGATAACTATCTTCGACCTGGAGTTGGCCGAAGCAAGTGCTTTAATAGCAGCCTGGCTATCTGAACAGAAGTATATTACTTTGCCCATTACGTGCTGCTGAAGTGCTGATTGCACTCCGCACATAAGAGCAAAGATTTCGGCCTGAAAAACGGTGCAGTGTCTGCCAAGTGAATAAGACTGATACAGCCTTAGCTCACGAGAATAAACACCAGCACCTGCTCGACCTTCGAGAAGGGAGCCATCAGTATAACATACGATGCCGTCTGAAATACTTCTCTCCAGATAACCAGATGTCCACTCTTCCCGGAAAGGGAATTTCGTGGAAAATGTCCTATATGGAAAATTACAAGCAATTGTAAGATCACTTGAAGCAAGGACAACTTTGTCCCAATTCACCAAAAGTGGAAACAACGAGGTGTGTGTTGAACTGCGGTTCACAGGAGTTTCCTCTAGTAAACCGAGTACCCATAGGCGGTAAGTGCAAGAAAGTGCTTCTTGTTTGAGATGAATGTGTAGTGGGGCAACGTCAAAGAGAACTTCGAGCGCTGCCGTGGGAGTTGAAGAGAACGCTCCAGACATCGCCATTAAGCACATCCTTTGGAGATGGCCTAACTTTGATTGGACCGTTCTCACTTCGCCCTTTTGCCACCACACAAGACATCCATAGGCCAATATTGGCCGAACAACAGTTGTGTAGATCCATTTGATATACTTGGGTTTTAGACCCCAAGTTGTACCAAAGGTTCGCCGGCATTGCCCGAAGGCCATACAAGCTTTCTTGATTCTGAACTCAACATGAGGTGTCCAGGAAAGCTTGGAATCAAGAATGACTCCAACGTACTTTACCTGTTCAGTCACATTGATTTCAGAATCAAAGAGACGTAAAGTTCGAACACCATTACGGTTTCGCTTTTCCGTGAAAAGAACAATAGATGTTTTACTCGGATTTACCGAAAGGCCATATTGGCGACACCAACCCTCAACTACCTGAAGAGCGTTTTGCATCAGGTCGAAAAGGGTGCTGATGCACATACCGACTAACAATGTTAGGTAGTCGTCGGCAAAACCATAAGTAGGAAAACCGCTATTATTGAGTTGCCTCAATAGCGTATCTGCTACGAGATTCCATAAAAGTGGTGATAAGACTCCCCCTTGGGGGCATCCACAAACACTCAATTTCCTAATCGCCGCTTGACGCAATGTCGAGAAGAGATGTCGGTTTTTGAGCATTTGGTGAATCCAATTGGAAATCATTGGAGATATACCATGACCCCGTGCGGCTTCCAATATGGCATCGAAAGGCACGTTGTCAAAGGCACCCTCGATATCTAAGAAAACACCCAAACAAGATTGCTTTTGAGCGAATGCCTTCTCGATATCGTAAACAACTTTGTGTAAAAGAGTCACAGTGGACTTTCCAGATTGGTAAGCATGTTGGTTCACATGAAGAGGCACATTGGCCAGATGAACATCACGGATGTGATGATCGACTATGCGTTCTAAGCATTTCAGAAGAAAAGAGGTCAAACTGATAGGTCTGAAACTCTTTGCTTCTTCATACGACGCGCGACCCACTTTCGGAATAAACTTCACAGTAATATCCCGCCAGGATTTGGGAATATACCCTGTAGCAAAACTGCAAACAAGTAGTTGTTTCAAAACATGTTTGAAATGATCAAATCCCTTCTGAAGCAAAATAGGATAAATCCCATCTGCCCCAGGAGATTTGAAAGGAGCAAAGCTATTAAGTGCCCATTCAATCGATTCTAAAGTTATGATACTCCGAGCCGAAGCTAAAGAATCATAACTACAAGAAAAGACATCAGGTTCATCCGAAGATGTAATATCCACACATCCGGGGAAGTGTGTACTGAATAAACATTCTAAAACTTCCTCATCAGAGGAAGTGAAATCACCATTTGGCAAACGAAGTTCGTTCACTTGAAAATCCTTAGATTTTGCAAGGATTTTGTTCAATCGACTGGCTTCACTCAGACTGGAAACATTTGTACAAAGGTTTTTCCAGCCGGATCGTTCAGCAGACCGAAGAGCTTTCTGGTAGGCCTTGCGAGCCGACCTGAAAGCCTCCGATCCAGCCGAACGTCGTCTGTTCCAACTCTTTCTACATTGTTTCCTGAGCTTCGCCAGATCGGAGTTCCACCAAGGGGTTCCTCTTGTGGTCTTCACAGACCGCAAAGGGCAGGCTTCTTCAAAAGCTTCCATGATGAAGGCCGTTGTAGTATCAACGGCATCATCTAAATCACTTGGAGTGTCAATTGATGGTGAGTATCCTTGAAATTTGGCTGCAACCAAATCGGTAAAGAGATCCCAGTTGGTTGACCGGGGATTCCTGAAACGCAAAGTTTGCGAAGTAACATTCACATGTTCAAACAAGATGTAACGATGGTCAGATAAAGATTCTTCATCTGACACATGCCAATTGGTCAGCTCATGACTAATTCTGCTAGAGCAAAGCGTTATGTCTAACACTTCCTCTCTACCAGATACCATAAAGGTTGGGCGGTTGCCTATGTTAAGTAATCCAAGATCTGTACTACTCAAGTATTCCATCAAACTGGAGCCTCTCAAATTGATGTCTGAGCTGCCCCAGATTATATGGTGAGCATTAGCATCACTACCAACAATTAGCGGAAGGCCTTTTGAAGT
The DNA here is from genome assembly GCF_035046485.1 of Aedes albopictus. Lineage (NCBI taxonomy): Eukaryota > Metazoa > Arthropoda > Insecta > Diptera > Culicidae > Aedes > Aedes albopictus. Next base: position 139,942,069 of record NC_085138.1, on the reverse strand, counting down.
GCAGTATGCAATGACTTGCTTGAAAGCATCCGTAGGGGATGGTTCATCATGCGGTAAATAAACCGAACAATAAACGTATTTCCTGTTGAGGTTTCCAACAGATACATCTATTGTGATAGCACATACATCTCTGGTAGTTAGTTCAGAGATGAGTGTAGCAACGATTGCGTTGTTGACAAGCACACATGCTCGAGGCATGACACGTGAGTTTGCCATTTCATTTTTACTGAAAGTAGCAAACACCGGATTCACAAGGTTTCCTAAATAGAAATTCCCCTTACGAAAGTAAGGTTCTTGGACTAACGCCACTTGGGCTGTACCATTTTGCATAAGTCTACAAAGATTGATCGTTGCTGTTCTTTTGTGCTGAAGATTGATCTGAGCTATCCTAACCGTAGCCACTACCCAAACTAGGCAAGAATAAACTCTTAACAATCACAGCACAAAAAAGAACAGCAACAATAAAGCCAGATCGGTATCGATTTGAGTGCGCCAAAGGCGAGGATGCACAGAATACACTGTGTAAAACGCATAATGCGAAACCATATAGGTGAAAATTTAAACTAATTAATAACATCTTCATAATCCCGCCCTTATTCAGCCTCAAGTATGAGATTGAAGAAGGGCAGCTGATTGTCTCGGAGAAACACAAGGTCCACCGCGCTATTGTTCCGGTTAGCACAGTAAGGGCAAATACTGTGGAGGGTGCCCTGGTACTCCACAGGCTCCGTTTGCGGTTAGGTTTTTATTAGACCCCCCTAGCCATTCATTCCTAGGCACGGTAAGCGTAAAGCCGCATAACACCATGAATTAGGGGTCACCTGATTAGTGGATTTCTACCACTGGAACAGGCGGTCCGTAGTGCTATTCTTAGCCAGTTGAACTAACCGCTACCGACACTACACAGCTATCTAGGCTGATCGGGAAAAGAAGTTAATATTGGTGATCAACTTCATACGGGCCCGAAAAGCCGTCAAATTTATTTCGTTAAATTCCATGTTGTCGCTGGAACTTCGGTTTCCTTTATGAATATTTATCGGAAAATATTCATTTTCCGATATCAACGTAACTTTGCATATTGGTATCGAAACACAAATATCAGTCACGATGCTCCTTTATCGTTCTGCTCGGTATCGTTTGATGAAGCTGAGCAAAGGTATTCTGGGTATTCTGATACTTTGGATGACAGGATGAATGTTTTGGTTTTGCCCGAGTTAGAAAAAAAGAAACCAAAGTGAAAAGACGGTTTCTTAGGTCCAGATAAGGCCGGATTTCACCGGATTGCTCCCCGGGACAGCAATCCAGGACAGGAGTTTATGCTGTCGGTAGGTACATATGAAATTTCATTCGCAGTAGGAAGCCACTGCGCCGCACCGTCGTGTTGGTTGGATGATTACCCCTCTGATGATTCCCGTGCTCCAGGAAAACTTACTCCTGCGCTAAAGGTTGACCGGGCGGGAACCTTTATGAAATTATGTGGATCTTATTTGATTTGAAAAATTGAGATTTCCCAACAAAGATTCAGTTCATAAATGCTTGATATACCTTAGCGCTGTTGCATCTTTGGGAATTATCGTAAATTACTAATTGGTAATTGGTTCTATGTTGCGATGAAGGAATATATGCCTTTGGCCAGCCATAATCTTAGAAATAGTGTGTGACTCAGTAAGTAAGCATCAACATAATACCTTCAAGTTCCTATGAATATAAGTTCAATACCCAATTTAGGAAATGATTACAAAAAAATCACAATACATATATGATCAGGAAGGGTGGGTGGTGAGGTAGTTGTTATTTTTAGTTTTTTGATGATTTTGACAGGTCGATAAAACAGAACCCACTATTTTCAATACCGATTTATCTTCAAAAATATTTATCTATCGTTAACGATGTGACTTTGCTCTTATTTAAATTTCTTTAAGAAACGATGACGATCGCTATCGATTTTAGATATGAACGTCTTTAAAGATCGTTATAAAGACATGTAAAGATTTTTAAAGATATGGTTGACCGGGATGTGCCTTAGAGTGGTCAGCGCATACCGCACTGTCTAAAAATACGCGGCATGTGTGATAGTGGGCATGATTCACTAATGGGGGCAGAATTGAAGAATGCTTCGAGCGACGCGGCATAAGAGGCGCGAGACGAATCGCCAGAACATCGTCTATGTTGAAGTGGCAAAGGGAATGGGATTTCTAGTAAGGGTAGATGGGAGGACACACTTCACTTCACTTTAGGTGGCATTATTACAGATTCATTTATTCAAATTATCCCACCATGGTTAAGAAGAAAAAAAGGCTCCCCCGCATGTCCGGAGTTTGCGACAAGACCGCTGGAACACGCGCTCCTTGAATGCCCACGCTTCGTGGATCAAAGGTCGAGTATGCAACAAGTATACGGTAGATATATCATTCCGGGTAACATTGTTGGAAGGATATGTACAGGGGTGGCAAGTAGAGGGTTCTCTGGTCTCCTGAATCATGCTTGAACTACAGAGAAATGGCAGGCTGACCAACAGCAAGTTGTGTATGTCAAAAACTTTTCTTAGACAAACAACATAGTACAGATATGCTTAGTAGACTAGTAAGTTAGATGAGGGAGCGTCCATAAATTACGTCACGCGAAAATTGCCCATTTTCAACCCCCCCCCCTCCCCCCTATGCCACACTTTTTGTATGAGACCTCTGAAATTTGTGTATGGATTGTCACACTTTACTGAACCCCCCCTCTCTCCTAAAAGCGTGACGTAATTTATGGACGTTCCCTGAGAAAAAATTTGCGGGTTAGACATGAAGGTTAGTTAATTGTGAAACTACATATTAGTAGAAAACAGAAACATAACCAAACTTGTGCAATATGTACATTGATGCGTGATGGTTATGTTTTGTGAGATCAAACACCACCGCGGACACAAAACAGTTTAGAAAAAGAATAGAACACTCCCCACAATCTTATCGACATAGTAGTACACCGTATCCATAAAGGAGGTTAATTCAATAACCTGATTCTCGCCATCCTATGGAGAGAGAAAATGAGATGGATGATATGGATACACGCAGAACTCGATGTACACAGCGCAACGAGTAACTTTCACGCAGCGACCGAAAAGACAAAAGAATTTTCACGCAGATTTGTGTAACACCGGATCAACACAAAAAATGTGCTGATCCGGTGTTACACAAATCTGCGTGAAAATTCTTTTGTCTTTTTGCTCGCTGCGTGAAAGTTACTCGTGCGCTGTGTTGTTTCATTTAAGGGTGTATAGGCGTGGTGAGCGTGTTGCTCAGAAGCGTTGTACAAAGCATTATGATTGGTGAAGCAAACAACTAGAAACGTACCTGTTCGGAACAGTTGATTCCGGTGAATCCAACCGTACAGTTGCAGTAATACCTGTGTTCCTTATCACAATCTTCAATGCATTCCCCGCCGTTTTGACACAGGTTCGGATTCTGTATACAGGGATCCACCTGGGCACATTCCTTTCCGCACATTCCTTCGTCACATTGACACCTGAAAAAATCACCCCAAATATGTTACTTAATTCTCTTCGTTAGTAATCATAGTCTGCAACAGCCATACTTGAACGATCCCCTGGTGTTGATGCAGGACCCTCGTCCGCCGCAGTTTATCCGCAGCTCGTAGCACTCGTCGATGTCCACCTCGCAGTTCTTCCCTTCGAAGCCCGTCCCGGTGCAGTTGCATTTGTAGTCGTTGATGAAATCGATGCACCGGCCACCGTTGAAGCACGGCATCGATTCACACTCGTCGATTTCGATTTCGCACAGGCGTCCCGTGTAGCCCGGTATGCAGCGACACACCGGAACCTGTGGCGGGAGATGAAGGATACAGAAATTAGGACTGGATTCCATCACATTCATAAATCGCGACTGACAAAAAATTTAATCATTTTGATTCAGTGACTCGACTCCCAGTTACTTACATTTTCGTCGTTCGTCATGCAAATCGCTCCGTTTTGGCATTCCTCCAGTTGACAGAATGGGACATCGCAAAGTGGCCCGGAGAATCCGGTTTTGCAAGAACATGTAAAGTTATTACCCGTGGTGGAATCTGTTAATATGAAAGTCAATTAGTTCCACATACTTTTTGACCCAGCATTCAAACAACACTCACTGAATCCATCGATACAGATCGACCCGTTCCTGCAGGGCAGGTTCTCGCAAGTTATCAGCCGGAACATTTCGCACTGCGTCCCTGCGTACTCTTCGGTACATTCGCACGAAAATCCAGCCACCAGATCCGTACAGGAGCCTCCGTTCTGGCAAGGGTTGGACATGCACTCGTCGATTTCGAACTCGCACAGGTCGCCTTCGTAACCCTCCAGGCATTGGCACGTGAAGCTGGCCACCCCATCAATGCAGGTCGAGTTGTTCGTACAGTTGGCCGTCAGGCATTCGTCGATGTTTTGCGAGCAGTCATCACTATCGTATCCAGCGGGACAATCGCAGGCGTACTTCTCCGATGGATTGCTGCAAACGCCGCCGTTTTTGCAAGACTGTTGGAAACACAGGATACAGCCTTCTTCCGGTTGACTGGAGTTCAGATTGAAATGAGGACCAGTGAACTGGAACGTGTCCGGATAGATGACGTCATGTGGGAAATACGGCAACAGGTAACCACCGACTCTGGTTTCTCCCAGACATCCCTTGAACGTGGAACCCTTGTCGATTCCACCGTTTACTATGGAATTGTTCTCGATGTGGGAAATGGCAGGCATGCCACCCAGATAGATGTAGTGTTTTCCGGAGAATAGATGTTTGTACGCCAAGTAGTCGATGTCCACGGAAATCGGCGGCTGCGGGTCAAGCATCGTTTCCCATCCCTTCCAGCCGGCCTCCAGTTTGCCGTTGTTCGAAACCTTAATGAAAATTGTGTGCCATCCGTAGTTGTCGTCCTCGTCATACTCGAACCGGTTGTTCTGCGGAAGATCCAACGTGAGCTTCCACGAAATGGTCACCAGTTTGTTGATCGTCGAAATCTCAAAGTACATATCGCTCTCTTGCACGTAGAGCAACGTCCCCCCGAACTTGGTCCTGTAGGAGATCTCGATGGTGTCCATGTTGGTGTCCTTGGTGTACGGCTGCATGTGGTCACCTCCGGCATTGAACACGAACTTCAGCGGTTCGTTGTCATCGTGGAAGGTCATGTTGGAGATGCACTCGTAGCCGGTGTCCAAGTTTTGGCACGTCGCGTTGGAGGGACACTTCTGCAGTTCGCAGAACTGAATCTCCTGGCAAAGTTTGCCCTTGTATCCTCGCGGGCAGGTACACCTGGTGGATGGAAATTGGGGGAAGATCGTGAGCATTCTGGGAGCTTGGTGGAAGATTGTAGAATTTTGTATACAGTACATATTTCAGAAGGGGTTTGTTTCTACATCTTGCGTTGAAGTCTTTTGTGATGTCAAGTCTAAAAAGTTGTTAGTTACACACAGAATGCAAAAGATGCGTGGTATTTTTTTTCATTTTTGTTAGAATTTTGAGTCAAATTCCTTGTGAAATAAAAAAAAAAAAGACGCAGACACGTTCAATGCTTCCAGTGAGCTATTTGCTCTTTGAAGGAAGCACGACACTAGACAACGGACTAGCATGCAACGCCTAGTGGCACAGCCGAAAACTTTTCCTGACAGCTGCGGCGGGAATCGAACCCGCGCTCCTTAGCACGATGCGACTAAAGGCTTGGTGACCTTAGCCGCACGACCACGAAGCCACAAACGAAAAAACTAGTATGTAGTCGCTACAAATACTACTGATGAACAGTTTTATAATATTTTGGAGAATGGGTACATAATAAAATTGTTCATAATAAATTTCTTCATAGATTTTCTTTTGTGGAAATGGATATCCTGGATGGCTTAACATGGATGTATTGGAAGAATTCCCCACGTACCTTCAATTTTACTACGCAGCTTCCCCATATATTTGTCTAACAAGATCTAAGGATTAGCACTGTATGGCATAAATTCTGCAAGAAACTTTAATACGAGCTCTATCAGATTAGGAACTGCTTTACACGGTGTTCAATAAGTTCGGATACACCATATAACTTGAATTAATTTCACATCTGTAATTCAGATTTTCAAAGTAAATGTATTTATTGAAAGGTCATATAACACTGATCAAATATAGCATATGGTTTTGAATAAAGTCTTTTTCTACTTTTTTTCATAAGGCTTAGATGTATCTAAAGTTTGTTAGCTCCGGCACGCTGGAATAATTTTCGATAAGTTGCTCAAGCTACAGAAGTCTAAAACGTTAACTTTTGAGTTTACATCTCACTATACTAAATTAAAATAACAAAATTAATAGACAAAAGCTGTACACTGCTATTTCAGTGATGACATGGTGATAAATTTGCAAGTTTAGTCAAAATGTGCTGAAATCTATGAAAAAGGCATAAATACATTATATAAAGCCAATTTTGGTTCAAATTTGCCACAATAGGAATATAATCAAGTTTTGGAAAAGATAATCATGGATTAAACTGAGATATAACGCAGCCTTGTTTTTTGACAAAACAAAAATCATTTAAACAAGTACAGCGGCAATTTCAGCAATTTTAAAGATCAAAATAAAATGAGTCCGTTCTTCACCCAATCTGAATCTTATAAATTATTTCGTATGGCCATAGTTGCTACCACTAATGCTGAGGACAACAACCATATTTGATTTAACTTAACACCATTACTCAATAAAAACTAGACGAAATACCAATGACAGACATGCGTGCCGGCCGAAAGGAACTTGAGACACATTTGCAATTATTACAAAAGGATAAAGGACAGTTCATTTCAAAACATATACTGTATTTGATCAGTATTTTGTAAGCTTTCAATTGGTACATCCACTTTGCAAAACTGAATTACATATGGGAAATAAATTCAATTTTACTGTGTATCCGAACTTATTGAACACCGTGTAGATACTTGAATGGAATTGATGCATGAATTGATGTTTTTTTGTTTAATTTGTGGTGGAATACTGGTGGAATTCATTGACTCTTGTGGATTACCACGAGGAATACTCCAGCATTGATTCGAATAAATCATCTGCGTTGAGAACATCCCCTGCTGCGTGGCCACGACGAGGCTCTATCAATAAACTACGAAGACTCATTTCTGATCTCAGGCTTCCCCTACCCCTTGTAGATCTTAGACCTTACAAAAATTCCGAAATTCTGGAACTCTCAATTAACTCCTTCCCCTCCTTTAAGAGTCTACGTAGTTTATAGACAGGCCCAAATATTTGATTCTGCAACAGGCTACAGACAACGCAACAGCACGCTTATCATAAAAATGGGTGTAACTCCTGAAGAAATCCCTCGAGAAATTTATAGACTAATTTCTGAAACAATCTTTGGAGGCGGAGCTGTGGAAGAATCCTTTTGAAGATCCCATAAGGATTCACCGGAGAAATCCTTGGTTAAATTCCAGGTGAAATTTCTGAAGGCATCCTTTGAAGAATTTCTGGATAAAATGCATAAGAAATTAAGGGCGCAACCCTATATCCATGAATTCCTGAAGGAATGCTATAATTTCTGTAGAAACCCCTTGAGGCATCCCCTGAGAAATTCCTGGAAATATCCTGGAGCATTTCTTAGAAGAATGATTGGAGAAATTCTTTTTGAAATCTCTGAAAAAATCCCTGTTGGGATTCTCGATGAAATTCTTAGAGAAGTCCACGGAGAAATTAGCGAAAAAGTTCTGTGGGAATACTGATATACGTTGCCCTTTACTAAAATTTACCAGATTTGTTGGTATGTCTTAAACATACTGAAAAACTTGTAATTATAAGAAAAAGAGATATAAATTTGTAAAAAAAAAATCCACCACACCATGAACACTCCGTCTTTTCACAAATCTATCCGAATAGTTTTTATGAAGCTGTGACTTACTTTCGCATTTCGTCTAATTGAGTAATCATCGATAGCTCGGCACGGTCGCACATTCGACGACCAACTTTGCTGCTGCGACGTAAGCTAGGGAGCACTGATATACAGGGGATGACCAAAATGTTTGGGATAGGCAACTTTTTTTTCTCACAAAAAAGTTCAACATGCTATAACTTTTCATGGAGTGCATCAAAAAATCTCAAATTTTGACTGTTTGTCATCAACCTGTTATATGTGCATCATTGGTACAAATTTGGGCTCGATTGATTAATCTTTCGCAAAGTTAGAACCGTTCGGGTAAAACACTATTTTTTAGACAACTCATTTTTGAGCTGTCATATCTCGGAAACAAGTGAACCGAATTGAATGAAATTTTGAACGTACACTAACAATTTACAAATGCTTCACAAACTATTAAAACATAGATATTTTTTGAACGTTGAAAAAAGTTAGCATGGATTGACACTTTTTGGATTTTTCTCGAAAAAACGTTATATTTTTACATCAATGTCAATAAATTTTAGTGATGATATCCAAAGATTTTCCACTTCTGTCCTCAACTTATCTCTAATCAGATATATTAGAGCCTATTTAGATTGAAGAAAGAACACATTTAGTAATTTTTGTGTAGTATTGTAAATTTTACTTATTTTCCTCTATATGGGTAAAAATTTCAACCCGGTATAACTTAATTCGCCGTGAGAAAATATAACATTTTATAACGTCGTATTAAGTATCAATATATTGTTGATAAACGTTAAAAAAAATCATTCAATTCGGTTCACTGGTTTCCGAGATATGACAGCTCAAAAATGAGTTGTCTAAAAAATAGTGTTTTACGCGAACGGTTCAAACTTTGCGATACATTAATCAATCGAGCCCAAATTTGTACCAATGATGCACATATAATAGGTTGACAAACAGTCAAAATTTGAGATTTTTTTATTCACTCTATGAAAAGTTACAGCATGTTGATTTTTTTTTGTGGGAGAAAAAAAGTTGCCTATCCCAAACATTTTGGCCATCCCCTGTACGTTGCCCCGTACCAGTTCACGGAGAAATCTCAACAGAAATGGCTTGAAAAATTTTAGCATGAATACCAGGAAAATTCCCAACAATAATTTCTAGAAAAATCTCTGCGGGAACAGGAATAAATCACAAGAGAAATGCTTGAAACAATGTCAAAAGATATTCCTTTTGTAATGCCAAGAGGAATACCAGGGAATTCCATAGAATTCCCCTATGCGGAAATATACTGTGCAATCCTGGAGAAATCCAAAATTCCTAGAATGGTTCCCTTAATAAATCATCAGTAAAATTTCTGGAAAGAATTCTCAGCAGAAATTCCTGAAGGAATTTTAAGAGGAACTTCTGAAAAAATTCTTAAGAATATCCCTCTATATTCCTTGATAAATCCACGGAGTAATTAAAAAAATCATTGTGAAGATTCCTTCAAAATTTCATGGATACATCTTTAAAGGAGTTCCTGTAGACATTCTGGGGAAAATTCGGGAGGAATATAATCAAGAATTTCGAAGGAAATCTCAACAGAGTTTCTGGAGGTATCCCAAGAAAACTTTTGGAGGTACCACAGGAGGAATGCCTGGAAAAAATCTTAGGGCAATATCTCAAGGGATTCTTTCAAAAATCTCCAGGTTCCAGGTGGAATTCCTGTAATGCTTTGGACGTTCACGGAGGTATCCTGTAAGAATATGAGCAAAAACTCCTGACAAGATCGCAGCAAAGAAATTCTGGAGGAATTCTACCACGAATTTTTGAAGGAAAAGAAGAATTCTTGACGAAATCTTATTTATGGTGGAATCTCTGAAAAAAAACTGGGGAAAATCTTTGGAGATAATTTTAGAGATATTTCTCAGCATGATTACTGAAACTATCCCAGCAGAAAATCTACTCGGGTACGCAACCAGAGATTTTATTTGTAAACTTTTATTTACAACTTTTAATTATCATTATAATTCACTCACTCGCACACATTATCAATATTTCAACTCACTATCATCCTTCATTTACTCACTCCCCAACTCACTTCATCACTTACTAACAGCCTTTACTTACTCACACACTTCATCAGGTATCAGTAAGTCGACTCCAGAGGTACGTTTTACTCCATTTGTGAAATTTGTGTCACTCAAGGACATACTCTTATCCATACATTCACTCACTAACAAACTCACTCGCTCACTAATTCACTAAATCACTAGCTAAATCATTCACTCGCTCATTGACTCATTTAGCTGTAAACTCACTACATCACTCACATATTCACTAATTCGCTCACCACATCACTCACTAACTTACACTAATTACTTACTAATTCACTCATTTACTTACGCACTCACTCACTACCAAGCTCACTCAATCACTGATTCACTAACTCGCTAGCTCACTCGCTCACTGACTCATATAATTATTAATTCACTACTCCTCTCACTAACTCACTAAGTTACTTACTTGCATTTTAACGCACCATCTATAGCTAATCCACTATCAGAAGGTCGGGTCCAGAGGCACGTTATCCTCAATTTGGGACATTTATGCCAGCTAACCCACTAACACTCAAACTCACTTTCTCATAAAATCACTTATGCTTCACTTACTCGTCAGTTTACTAGCTCATCCATTCTGCTCATTCACTAACTCATTTACTCACTCATTCACCAACTCACCATTTCTTCACTCAATCACTCATAATTTCCTCATTTATCAACTCACCCATTTATTCACTCACTCACTTACTAACTTACTAATTCATTCACCAATACATTTACTCTTAAAAGATCTCACATACTCATTAACCCACCAACTCATTTACTCACTGCCCCACTCATTAACTCATTCACTCACTAATTCATGCACACTGACTTACCAATTCACTAATTCTGGTAATAACAAACTTACACACCAAGACGCTTTCAGCAAAATTTTGTTGAATTTTGCCGAAGTGAAGGGTTCAGATTTTTTTTACTGAACATTTGGCAAAATTTTATGAGTAGTTTTCGCTAAAACTCATTCAAAATTTGATCAGAAGTTGAAAAATTATTCCTAGGTAGATTTTATTTTACTTTTTCGTTTGCAGTGAATATTGTTATATTCTTAAGGAATCACACTAGAACTTTTTCAATGATTTCTTTTGAAAACTTCAGTTAAATTTAATGCCCAAACTTGGCAAAAAGGTTCATAAAAACATTTATTATTTTTTTTTTCTCTGAGATGTTTTTTAAAGCACAATAAATTCTTTCTAAAATTCCTTTCGGAATCACCCAAGAAATGCAAGAATTCCAGCAACTCAGAAATGCAACTAGAACATCTTCAATGGCTTCTATAGAGAATTTTCTCAAAAATTTCAGTATGAATTCAATCAAAACTCATTAAGGTGGAGTTATCAGGATGCCAAATCTCTTTATCCTGGCTGCAGATCCAAATGTTGATTTGCACAGAAAATTTGATTGATTGGTCACCACCAGCTGATTACCAAATGATCAGCTTTTTAGAGCAATTCGTCATTTGGTTCTTCAAATTTGTGCTTCAGCACCTTAACGAATTTGTTTATTATTTCTGTAAACTGTAACCAGAATCACCGTAGATTTTTTATACCGTCGTGCGGGGCTTCTTTTTACACTTTTTCATGATTTTTCAATTTCATGACATTATAACTCCCAGAGTAGTGAATGGATTTCCACAGTTTTTACACATAATAACCGTGAGTATGTATGCAAGATGTATGCAAAATTTGAACTAAATCCATCAATAAACAAAAAAGCTGTTCATACACAAATCGGACACTTCTCATATAGAACCGAATGGAGGCTACTTTATACACTTCTTATACCAACGAAATTTATCAATTAAATGAACAGCGTTTCATAAATTTTCAGTAGTGGGATAGATTTATTGTCGTTAAGGCAATTCATATAATAAATATATTTAATTCTCAGATGTCAGCCATTGCTTTTTATAACTGTGCATTGCTGTTACAGGTTACCGTGTGAGGTTTAAATAAAGAATTTTTGAAGTATAACAATACTGCATGCTTCGTGGTCGTGCGGCTAGTGTCACCAAGCATTTAGTCGCATCGTGCTAGGAGCGCGGATTCGATTCTCGCCGGAAAAGTTTTCGGCTGTGCCACTGGGCGTTGCATGCTAGTCCGTTGTCTAGTGTCGTGGTTTCTTCAAAGAACGAAAAGCTCACTGGAAGTACTAAACGTGTCCGTGTCTTTTTTTTTTTCAATTCCAGAGTTATTTAGAAAACCACTTTGTTCCGATACTGAATTAGGATTTCAATAAATATATGCGTTTTTAGATGGTTCTGTGCTATTTCAGGAATTATGAACAACATGATATTGTAATATAGACAGCTTTAAAACAGGAACCATCAGTCATTTATTTAGTGGAAACTGTCATTTACAATGTATAACGAAAAATACTCGATTGCATATGCTTGAACAACCCTTTGAAATTTATGTACTGTAGAAACAATGCCTACAAAGCAAATGTTCTGATGCGTTGTATATTTTGTTTGGTCGATTCGATGTTTCTTCTCGTCCAGAAAAGTAGGAAAGTCTCTGTTTGAAGAACAATTTTAGTCAAATGAAGGGGAAAATATTGCTTCATAATAGTCCCAAAGTCATCGAACAGATTGGAACCATATTTTTATTTCGAAAAATTCGTATTCATGAGTGTCCATAGTAGCCCCGCACGACGGTAGTGAATGTTATTAGGTGAAAATACTCTGAAATTACACAGAAGTTTTCTTCATACAATTGGTAATTAAAATACACAAGATTCGAAATGAAATAAAAAGAAAAAAATGTATATTGTCGTTTCCTAGCCTAATTTCAGTCATCGTAAGGGGTATTCTCGATTCTACATTCAGTTACCTAGACAGTAGAGCAGAACGGTTACTCCACATCAACTGCTTGAGCTCGTTAAAAGTATCCTTTACATCGGTCCACTTGCAACGTCTTTAGTTAACAGCAGTCAGAATGGAATTAGTGGATGGTTTATTACGAGTGCACGACGCGTATGATTTAGGCAAAAGAAGATAAGTGCCAGCGTGCAAGAAAAAGTTGAAACAATTTGTTCCTTAGGTTAGTAAGTCGAATTTATAGATATTGAAGTAGATGTTAGTAAAAGATACTAGGGGTAATCACAACAGGCTACTTACACGAAATCGTTCCACGTGTTGGCACATATGGCATCGTGCTTGCAGGGTTGAGTTCGGCACAGATCATCCGTGACGACGCCCTCCAGGATCGAGGTCCGATCGAAGGTAACTTCTCCGAAGGGAGGTGGCAGCACGAGGCCTTCTTCGTTCAAGGGATACAGCTCGACGATCATCGCATGAGACCCGCTGGAAACTCGAACGTCCTGAATGACTCCCTTGAAAGGTGTCTTTTCCGATTCGTCTTTGTACAAGCTGTAGATCGAGTCGGCATACGGCGGAGGTCCACCAAGGTACAACACTTGAGCATTCAGCTGACCAGATGAGGAAAGTGTCTTCCGGAAGTATTCGGTACCATTTAGTTTGACCTGCACTAGCGTCGCGTTCCGGATGACTTCTATCAAGTGCAGATACCCGTTGTCTAACTTGTTGCCACCAACTGTGTACCCTTCGGGGGTATCGTTGAAGATCATCCGCACCAACAGTTCTCCTTTAGATAAGTAAGCGGCCACATAGGAGTCATCTCCTGGTGTGCTATTCATGTTCGGATCACTACCCAGGTAGAATACAGTTCCCGCAGCTTGACGTGTTCGAATGAACATTGAAATATCCAAAACGGAACGTATCGCTCGTCGAGCAGTATCGCTGACGACGACTTTAACAGCTGATCGTGTGGTGTTTTCATGTCCAAACGTTGCCGCCGTGATGTTGTACTTGCAGGTATGTCCAAGATGAGGTCGCTGACAGCTACAGGAGAACGTGTGCCACAAATCGGTACAATGACCGTTTGAGTTGCAAGGATTCGGCTCGCACTGAGGAGTTCTCGGACATCCCGTATCGATGTTATGCAATGTGGTGAATTCTTGCTCTCTACCCGGCAGAACCCACTGGCCGTTGATCACAACATCTTCCATGCAACCGACGAAGCTGGAAACTGCTCCAGCTATGTGCTTTAGGTAGGGTTGAGCAAGGGTTGGCGTTGTACCTCCCAGATACGTGATTGGGAAGGAAGTATTGCTGCCATTTGTACCTTCATAAGAGTTGATTGGGTAGATCGTTTGCTCTTCGTTGGCAGACAGAACCAAGTGAGACGAATTGATGGCAACAAACACCTTCTGCCACTTGCTTTCGTTCAGCCCCGATCCAATGAAAACACCTTCCCATCTATTCAGCAAAGCTGAGTGCAGATTCAGTCGGCCGTTGTTAAGAACCAAAATGTATGAGGTAGCTCCGTTGCCGAATGCTAGGATTCCATTCGGCAATGTCGTCTTAAATCTTAATTGTATATCGTAGCCTTCATCTCGAGAAGTATTAACGATCAGTAAACTGTTAGCAGCCAGGGACATTGTCGTTACCGTATCGCAAGTCATTCCCTGGAAACCTTGCTTACACGAACAGTTGAACTTGTGCTGGGTCTCATTCTCCAGGTAAGGTATGCAACCTCCTCCGTTCAAGCACGGTTCGTTGACGCAACCCGTCAGTCGCACCGAACAATTCTTCCCGCCCCACAGCTCGTCACAATCACAGTTGTAGTTGTTCCGTCCATCTAGACACGTTCCATGGACGCACGGTTTGTACTTCAAGCACTCGTCAATGTCTGTTTCGCAGTGCGCCCCTTCAAAACCTGGCTCGCACTCGCACGTATAGTTACCGATACCGTCAATACAGTTACCGTTCTTGCATGGACTGCTGTCGCACTCGTTGATATTGATTTCACAGTTCTTACCCACCGTACCGGGAACACAGATGCACTCATATCCACTCGCATTCTCGAACGAGAACGGTTGCGAGAAAATTGCCGGCAGATTCTTCGAATAGTTGTGCAAATAGTACAGCGTGACGTTCGATCGCTGCAAACACTTTCCGGAATGTTGGCACGGATTGGATTCGCACTCATCGATATCCTCTTCGCAGTTTTTCCCCGTGTAACCCGGATAACACTTGCACTGATAGTCGTTTATTTTATCCACGCATTCGGCTCCATTTGAGCACGGATTCGAATCGCACTCGTTGATGTTGTGCTGGCAGTAGGATCCCGAAAAGCCAGTCTGATTACAATCGCACAGGAAGCCTCCCAATTGATCGATACAGCGACCTCCGTTCTGGCAGGGTGCAGACTGCGTGGAAGAGAGAATGGAATGTATGGTTAGTGTTAACGGTATGAACTTGAGTTGAAATAAACTGTTGATTCACAATAGAAGGCAATCAGTGAAGTACTAGATTGAAAGTAGTGAGCTGGATTTTTGTATGGTGAGATGATCAGTTCTCCATTTCTGCAATGAAATGGTGCAAACAGCGTGGGTTATATGATTCCTTGTCTAATTTGATGCTGTTTGAGCAAAAGTTTGGGTAACTGTGTTGTTGAAGTTGCAAGAAATAAATAATACAACAACACAGTTACCCAAACTTTTGCTCATACAGCATCAAATCAGGCAAGAAATCATATAACCCACGCTGTTTGCACCATTTCATTGCAGAAAAGGAGAACTGATCATCTCACCATACAAAAATCCAGCTCACTACTTTCAATCTAGTACTTCACTGATTGCCTCCTATTAGTGTAATTCACCAATTGTTGTACGGTTAGTATGGGAATTTTCGTTTATATTTACTTTTCCACGCATAATGCCATTGTAGTAGAAAAAATATCGAGTGATCGTCTAGATCCAGTCATTTCTTACACTTCCCATTGAATTTGAATTCCCTAAAATTCTATTTTATTAGAGAAATTAAAACATTTGAGGGGTCCAGAATCAAATGGGTGTAAGTGACCGTTTTGTCGATTTTGAGCTGAGCATACAATACAATATATCGTTGAAAATTGGGTCTATTTTGAAACTTCATACATTTTGTATGGGATGAACAATTGGTGAACATCTTTAAACCTCATTTACGAAAGTGGGTTTTTTGTCACTTACACCCCTTTGCTTCTAACCCCCTCATTTGTACTGGAAGTCGGGAACCCAAGTGTTGAACGCTTCCTTAAGCTATCTTATCCAAAAGTTAACCGATTCTCGCTAATTATAGAACGGTTCACACTACTGGTAGTTGACATTTTAGTTTATCTGTTTCAAATATGTCCGATTTAAACTTTTTAAATTCCATGGGAGTTTCAGAGGGTTTGGGGTAGATTCTCGAGGATAACATGGACTTCCAGCAGAATTTCAGATATGTCTCAGAGGCGTATCATAGCTTTTCAGGGAATTTCAGGAGCGATCCGAAGAGACGCCTTCGAAATCTTCTGAAATGTTCCTGAAACCTCCCGGACCCCCTGAGACGCCCTGGTACTTTTCTGAAAGCGCTTGAAACCCATGTGAAGGTCCTTGGCCCTTTTTAAACTTCTTGAGATTCCCAAGAATTCTCCTGGAATACGCGGAAGCCCCCGGGACATTCCTGGAACGCTATCAAACTACCTCTGGAAAACTCCTGGAACGCTCCTGAAATCCACATGAATACCTCTGAAACGCCCCTGAAGCCCCCTAGAACAGCCTTGAAACCCTCTGGAACACACCTGGAATGCCACTGAAATCACCTGGAATATCATGAAATATCGAAATCTTCTGAAATTCTCTGGAACGTCATGCAACCCCCTGAGAACCCTAGAACATCTCTGGCATGCTCCTGAAACCTCCCGGACCCCTCAGACATCTTTGGAACTTTTCTGAGCGTGCTTGAAACCCTTCGGAACGACTTTGACCTTTCTTAAACTCCTGGAGAACTCCAGGAACACACTGAATTCCCAGAAACATACCTGGAACGCTATCACACCACTTCACACTTCACAAACCCTGGAACGTTCCTGAAATTCACTGGAACACCCAACACTGGCATGTCCCTTGGAACAATATTGATTGTGACTGATCGCAGTTTATAAAAACTTTACAGTCTGAACCTTAAAAAACCCGGGAATACACCGGGAACGCAATTGAAATCACCTGGAATACCACTGAAACGGCATGGAATATCTCTGAAACCCTTTGAAACGCCTCTGAAATCCTCTGAAACGCCCTTGAAAACAACTCAGAAACCGCTTGGAACACCTCTGAACCAATGCAACTCCTTGGAACACTCCTGAAGGCCCTGGAACGCCGCGGAAATCCTTTAGAACGCTCGTGAAAGTCTTCAAAAACTCTCTGGAACGGTCTGTAACGCCCCTGAAAAGCTTTGAAAACCTCCATAAAATTCTTAAAGACCCCAAAGCCACCTGTAATGCATTTGAAACACTCTGAAACACCCCTGAAACTCCTTGAATACCCCTGGAACGCCCCATGAAAATCCCTGGAACCCTTCAAAACCCCCTGGAAATTCCACGTAACCCTTGAAACGCTTGAAAACAAATTTTTTGAAGACCCCTTCAAATATAACTTTGGCAGTTTCTTAGACTAATTTCTTAAAGATTTCCTTTGGGATTTCCTTTGAAAAAAAAATGTTCGACAATTATTTTTTAATTATTTTGGGCATTATTTCAGAAATTCCTTTGATGTTTTTTTTCCAACAGTTCCTTTAAGAATTTCTCTGGCATGGCATGATCATCGTTCGGTAATTCCTGAGGAAACTTCTCAAGCAATTATTTTGGCAATTCCCTCCGAAACAGGTTAGGCATATTCTTTGAGAGTTCTGTCGGAAATACTTGCGGAAATGTTTATGCAAATTTCTTTGGCAACTCCTTTGGAATATAGTTCGGCAATTTATTTTGCGATTGGATTTGGTCAACTTTCATAATTTCTTTTGGGATCTCTTTGGCAATTCTTATAAATATGAATTACTTTGACAACTCTTTTGGAATCTTCTAAGGTAATTTTGATGATATTTTATAACAAAGTTTTTCGGGTTTAACTTTGAGGATCCTTTCGAGAATTCCTTTGCAAAATGATGCGGCAATTCCCTTTTAGAGTTTCTTCGGCTATTCTTTCGGAAATGAAAAATCTTCTGTAAATTCTTTGAGCAGGCCCAAATGAGAATTTCTAAATTTCCCAAGAAATTTTCTAGGAATTTCTAAAGGAATAGTCGAAGAAATTCACAAATAAAAAAATTTCCAGAGAAATTTCCAAAAAAGCACATGAAATTTTCGAAGAAGAAAGGAAAGGAAGAGAAAGGAATTTCTGAAAGATTTTCTTTGCAAATTATGGAAAGAATTCTCAAATAAAGCACCGAAGTATACTAAAACCTCTTTTTATGCATGTTTTTTTTCATTTGTTAATTTTTACTTAGGCTAATTCTTCACACTTTTTATGCTTGAGGAGTGGACCTGGTGCGATGGTTAGAATACTTGACTACGCCGAGGACCTGGGATCGAATCCCACTCCCGACAAACTCGCTAAATGTGAGTTCTTCCTTCGGAAGGGAAGTAAAGCGTGGGTCCCGAGATGAACTAGCCTAGGGCTAAAAATCTCGTAAATACAAATAAAAATTTTTTATTTTTATGGACTTTCAATTTGTGAACTTTTTTATGCCTTGCAGAAAAAGAGGGAAAGCTAATTTAGAACCAATATTGTGCACAAAGGAAATTCAATAATGACAATAACTATTGTAACATTGGCCAGGGGTGTTTATAGGGGAGAGTAAAGGGAGGTTCCAGGTCACTGCGGCATTGAAGGGAATGAAATGGCAGACGAGCTTGCTAAAAGTGGTTCCAATTTACAATTTGTTGGTGCAGAACCATTCTGCGGTATATCAAACTGTACAATTAAAATGGACCTGAAATGCTGGGCTGAGCAGAGGGTGATATCCAATTGGATGGATGTCAAAAATTGCAATCAGTCTAAACGATTTATAACACCAAATGCTTATAAAACCAAAAAGATCTTAGAGCTCAACAAGAGAGCTCTATGTACTTACACTGGCCTAGTAACTGGACACTGCCCGAGCAGATATCACTTGAAAAATATTGGCCATATTCAGAGTGATATCTGTCGTTTCTGTAATACGGAACGTGAAACCTCGGAACATCTGCTTTGCAGTTGTGGTGCTTTATACATGTGCAGGCAAAGATTTCTAAATAGTGGTTGCTTGCAACCCAGTGAGATCCGGTCTTCAGAACCTGGGAAGGTCTTGGGGTTTATTAATTCCATTGCACCTGATTGGGAGACGACGCGTCGTGGCAGAAGCTGATTACTTGAAACATGGTAATTAGCTGGCTAGATGCGAATATCAAAACGGGACATGCCACAAGGATTCCAAAGGGGTTTCAGCGCCAGCATGCTACCGTGATGGACTCTCCAAAGCGAGTCATCGATGTTCGTTGCTGCAGGCTACGCAGCTAACCTTGTGGGTGCGATGTGCACTAGCCCCTCTCTGAAGCGATACCTTCTTGGTGGTTCCGGAGAGACGTAGGGTTTGGCGACCATAGGAATGTGTTTTAGTGGGTCGAGGAGAGAGTAGTCCTGGATTTTACTTTTGTTGTAGAAGACGGCCTGTCAGACCTACACTACCCTAACCTTCTGTTAGGGTGTCTATTGAGCAGATTATCCTCCTATGGTTTAGAAGGAAAAAAAAACAAGGGGTTTCAGTGGGGTACCAGGAGATCTCCGGGGGGTTTCGGGGGCTTGAGGGAGTTTTCGAAAGCATTGCAGAGTTTCAGAGGATTTTCGATGGGTTTTGGATGCGTTACAGGTACGTATCCGGCGGTTTCCGAGGGTCTCACGTGCGTTACATGGGGTCCAAGTGGGTCTTAAAGGGTGTTTCCAAGGCATTTCAGGAAGTCTCGTTTATTATTGCTACTGAAACAAGTGTGTTTGAAAATTGAAGTGAAACACTTTGGATTTTCGTTTCAATTGTGGGTCATTGAAAAATTTCAATGTGCTAAAAACACTATTTAAAACAATTTTTCAAATAGTGGTGTACGCCAATAGAATGATCATTATGTTTTATGAAAAAGGAACACAAGTTCGACCGCTTAAATCCAATTAACCGGTGCCCGTAACCATTGAGAGACTAACGCACAAGAGTGAGGCACTACTGCTCTGCCGAGTGAAGCACAAGCAACGCCACCCCGAAGAGAGACTACCAAGTGCTACGATGAATGAGAACGTTTTCCGAATCGAAAAGAAAGACTCGAATAGTGTGTCAAACAGATAAAGTGACTCATTCAAATGTTGCATGAAAGTGTATCATTGAAACGAAATTAAACGCCCCTGTTGCGGAGGAGTTTTTGGGGGTTTATGAGGGTCTCAGATGCGTTACATGGGGTCTAAGGATTTAAAAGGATTTTGAACACAATTCAGGACATTTCAGAGCATCTTTGGCGGGATTATAGAAGTGTTACGGTGGAGTTTTCGGGGGTTTCGGAGTGTCTTAGGTGCGTTACATGGGGACCGAGGGGGTTTAAAGGGGATTTTGGAGGCAATTAAGGAAGTCGCAGTTCATTTTCGGCGGGATTCAGAGGCGTTACTGGGGTCCGAGGGGGTTTCAGAGGAATTTTGGAGGCATTTCAGGAAGTTTCAGAGGATTTTCAGAGATCGCCTTTGATTTAAAGGTGTTTTTGAAACCTTAGATACGACCTGATCGATACCTGATACCTGATACCATAAAACCCCTTGAAACGCCCCTGAAATGCTATTAAACGCCCCTAAAACCTCTTGGAATGTCCTCTTAATGTTTCTAAAACACTCTGAAACTCTCTAAAATGAACTATGAAATACGCCCTTTAAAGGTCTCTGAGATCCCCTGAATTGCCCTTAAAGGCCCTTAAAGGCCCTTGAACCCTCTTAATACTATTGAAATGTCCCTGAATTCCCCGTAATCTCATTAAAACGCCAATTGATACTGACAGACCGCTCTTAACTTTTTGGAACCGGAGGGGTCATATATGACCTCAACATAGAAACGGCTGTATAAATTCTTTACTGATAACCTAGAACATCCTGAACACCATGAAGTTTGGTTAAAACTGACGTACTAGTTGCTCTAAAATCTGAATTTGGTCACGTTCATATGTATTTATTTAACCTTCGTCAAAAATATCAAAAGGTGTTTTGTATTCTGGAATGTTCTAGGTGTTCCGACTGTTCTGTAGTGAAGTCCTTCACATCTACGTGAATATTTTTATGTGTTTTCGCTATAAATAATAGCATTGCATAATCTGCTGGGATCCGTGAAGCTATCAAAATCTCAAATGTAATTTAGAGACACTATAGGTATATTCCAGGTCAGTCAATCCATCTTGGAGTTCAGAACATCTGGTCTTCACTAGTAACAGCAGCCATATCTGTTATACTGAGTAACGTTGCATAATCACTGGTCCAACCTAAAGCTCTTGAGAGTAATAGTAGTTATTCTTACAATGAACTGTAACATTACACATCCAACTGCAATCCCCTGGCATTTCATGAGCCATTGCAAGATAGTTTTGAGATATTCCAGATCAGCCAAACTACTTCGGAAACCATAGCTTCAGGTCTACACTTGTGTAATAGCTTTTGCCACTACGTTAAGTAGTGTTACATAATCCACTGTGATAAAAACAACCACTGTCACATGAGGTGATTTCGTTGCAATTAGTAACGTTACACAACCAAATAGGATCCATGGACCTCTTATCTCTCAAGGATCACTTCATGATAGTTTTGCGATAATTTAGTTAGCTGTAGTCTAACACACCCAGATCCGTGAACTTCTGTGAAACTCAGATCCATTCCGAAACATTTTTGAGATATTTCAGGATTACTAAATTTCGCTACAACTAAGAACTTTCAGTTAAGGTTAAGATATTACGAAACCACATCTCGAGCACAAATCTGAAGGCAAATGTAGGACGCGACTGAGGATAAGGACTGTAGCCACGAACCGAGTGTTGTGGTGAAGTATTTATACGTATTGTTGTTTCAGTTTTACTATAATTGTTATTCACGCTAAATTAAGGAAATAGATACAATCATTACAATTGGTAATGTTGTCCAACTCAAAACAGCAAAGAAAAAAAAATATTACGGCTGTAGACTCCATGTAATATATTGCAGGTACTATTCTGAATATCCCGAAGATATGTCATAGTATTAGATTGTATTCTGTTAGTTCGAGTAAGTATAATAGATTATACAACATAACTCTATTATAGCCTAAACAGAAACTTCAATTTCTGTAGATGCTAGATTTTAAACATCATAATAGTTTGGATGAGCCCAGCTGATCGGATGATGTTCATTGAAGATTTGCTGGACATAACAGATTACATTAATGAAAAAAGTTACCGTAGACCTAGGATGTCCCAACTGACCTGATACGGTCTATTAAACTTTCAGAAGACTTACTGGACATGATGGAATACAACAGTCTTAGCTTTGTATAATGGAATAAGTTACTTACTGCTACACCCGTAGACTTTAGGATATCCCGACTGATCTGATACTGTCTACTGAACTTTCAGAAGACTCACTGGACATGATAGAATACAAATCGTAGCTTTGCATAATGAGACAAGTTACTGCTACACCCGTACACTCCAGGATCTAAACTTAAAAACAGTTTGAATGGCATAAGATATCCAGAAAAAATATTCTGTATCATACTCTACCCTTTTATGATGTTGAGCACCAAAACCACAGAAATATGTAGAAATAATTCTCAAAAAAAAATCTGCTTCAAAAAAGCTGCTGAAATCCCCTGAAGCAACCCCCTGAGAAACGCCCCTGAAGCCCCTTGGAACCCCATTTTTTGAGTTCTCTGGAAACTTTCTGGATGCACATTAGCCCCACCTCAAATATCCAGGAGCAAGACTTTTTCTCGCGAACTAGATACCACTATCAACGCTCAAATTTGTGTGCGACCTTAAAACTATAACGCAGGTGACTGTTAGAAAATGATAATTAAAATTGAATACCGAGCGAGAATCGAACTCGGATTCTTAGGGTGTGTTGAATCTTCAATTTACGTGCTGTTTAATTTTCATATTTTTTTGCTGTATAACTCACCTCACAATCGTCGATATCGATCTCGCACAGTCGTCCCGTCATTCCCGGAATACACACGCACGTGAAGTTCGCCACCCGATCACGACACGTCGAACCCTTCGTACATGGATTGCTCTCGCACTCATCAATATCGGTACTGCAGTCCTTCCCACTATATCCCGGCGGACATATACACTCGAAATCGTTTTCCTTGTTCACACACTGGGCATTGTTCTTGCACGGATGACTCAAACACTCGTCCACATCCAGATCACAATTCAACCCGGTATAACCCGGGGTGCAGAAGCACCTGAACGACCCGGGCGTATTCTGGCAGATACCGTTCACGCAGATCTTGTCCTTCGTTTTGCACTCATCGATGTCGTTTTCACATCGTTTGCCCTCGAACCCGGGAGGACACTTGCAGACGTAGTCTTGGCCCTGCGGGTAACAGGATCCGTTGTGGAGACATGGGTTCGGAGCACACACGTTATCGCAGTTTGTGTTATCGGGACACTGGCACTTTCCGGCGATACACCGGTAAGGTTCCTGGCAGTTGGACGGCGTGCAGACTGCTGTCAGTTCACAGCGAGGCCCGTCGAATCCTTGCGGACAGATGCAGGTGGAGCTGTTTGGGGTGCAGCTGCCTCCGTTCAGGCAGTTGCATTCATCCGAATAGGGCAGAGCAATCGGCGATTCGCAGCGGGAACCTGAGAAGGATACGGGCGTGTTAGTCAAGATCTTGCTCGGGCGGTTTACCTTATAGGATATTGCAGTTTATTTGTAAAAAGAACTCGGTGACAAGTTAATTCCAACCTGTGAATCCGGTAGCGCAAATGCAAGTGAAATTTCTGCTGTTGGCACTAGCGATCCGAAGGCCGGCGGCGGAGGCGCAACTGGCGCCGTTGAAGCAATACTCTGAACATGCATTGGGGGCCGTTTTTTGGGCGTTCGAGCTAGTGCCGGCGGCGTGCTGCTCAATGCAGTGGCCAGCCGAGCCTACGAAAGAATCGAATTTTGTTGATAGTGGTGATGGGTAAAATTTTGAATTTCGTGCGATGTGTGTGTGTGTGTGGGTGCGGTTAGTTGGATGTGTCATTGTGTTTTTACTGTCGTCAACCAAATTCAACGACAATGACCCACCCTTGTAATTAGTCAGGGTGTTACGTGTTGCGCGTTTAGGAATGGATTGGCCAAAATTGATTGGTTAGAAGGAAGTGTGTATGCGGATACAGAGGAAGCACGTACGAACTAAGCAGGGTGATTAATTGAGTTAGGATCTGAAGCGTTGATAGTAAGAACTTACCCGTAGTACCTGGTTTGCAAACACATCGCCCAGCGATGCAGTCCGAATCGGTGGGACACTGGCCGCAGCCAGGCTCTAGTTCACAATACAGTCCAGCGTAGCCAGGTAGGCAGCGGCATTCGAAGCCTTCCTGAGTGTCGATGCATGTTCCACCGTGCTGACAGGGTTGGGACTTACATTCGTTGATACTCAGCTGGCAGTTGGCACCGGTGAAACCCGTAGGACACTCGCACAGGTAAGATCCGTATGTGTCGAAGCAGGTTCCTCCGTTCAGGCAAGGGTTGATAAGGCACTCATCTATATTGTTTTGGCACAGAGTTCCTCCGTATCCTGTACCTTTGCAGTCGCAAGTGAATGCATCTACTCCATCGACGCATCGTCCTCCATTCAGACATAAATTGGGCTTACAATCGTCCCAGTTGATCTCGCACCTCGTTCCGATGAATCCCTTCAGACATTCACATTCGTAGGAGTTTGTTCCTGGAGGAACCCGGCATGTCCCGTTGTTGATGCATGGGTTCTTCTCGCACAGTGGATGAACGCTCAGTTCCGTTTCACAGAACGTCCCAGTATAGCCAGGAGCACACGTGCATTTGTAGTCCCCCTTGGAGTCTTCTGTACAAGTGGCACCATGCTGACAAGGATACGATTGGCACGGCGGTCCTGTATCAACCTCACAGTTCTTACCCTTGAACCTGGCAGTGCAGTGACATTCGTATCCGTCGGACCTTGAAATACACGTCCCATGTTGCATGCAAGGATCATGGGAACAATAGTCCGGTGGCACTCCGGTCAGAATGTCATGATCTGCACAAAGTCCCGGTGCCAAAGGACACGGGCCGAACACCACCGCTTCGGCGTTCATGGCGCTGGAGTTGAACACCAGTCCAGGCCCATGCAGCAAACAGCCCGAGTACTGTTTGCCCAAGATCAGAACGGCCGCTTCGTTCTTGATCTCTTGATCCAGGATCAGCTGAGCATTGTGGGTTTGGTTGGCGATAGTCATGGACTGCTTATCGATGATGCAGTACAGCGCCCCCAATTGGTACACAAATTGCAGCGTGTGCCATCGATTGTCCAGGTAGCGACCCGGAACACGTGCCTCGATGGGCTGGGTACTTGGCGCCGACAGCACTATCGAAACCGAGTCCGGCAGCACCGACACCAGCAGTGCATGACCCGCGTAGCGCTGGGATAGGATTTCTCCACCTGTTGAATACAATACGCTCAAGATGAGATATGGGCTTTAGGGCTGAGCTAGAGTTGGCCGGCTGCATCGCCGGTATTGTCTTCTTGGACAAACCGTGACGCAGGAAGTCATTAATAATTTTGCTACGTTCGTTCGCAGTTTGACCCAGTTTTGGCTTTTTGATGTGGTTGATGAAGTTATTGTTTCATATTTTGGATGAAAAATTGTGAGGTTACGAAAAGATTGATGTCCAGATTTATAACGCCTCGACTGTATTGATGGGATTGCTCTGCCATACTCGTGAAAACGTCGTTTAAATGTTTAAACACGTATCCACCAAATGAATGGGAACGTCACCTAAATTTAGGTTGATGAATGCAATATCTGAATGAGATGCAAATGAAAATTATATAAAAAAATAGTTAGCACCATTGGCGTAGCAAGGTTTTTTTTCCGGGGGGTGGCCAGGAGGGGGGGGGCTGACTTGAGATGACTTTTAAGTGGCATGGTCTCCCGATATGTGAATATGCAAATCGATGTTGCAGTTTTGAGGCATCAAAATTACTGTTTTAGGTTTGTTCCTAGTTCCGTAGACTATTTGTTGAGTATGACCAATTCCTCCAGGAATTTCTCTAAAGCTTGTTGCAGTGATTCCATCGTGGATTCCTCCAGAGATTTCATCAAGAATGCATCTATGGATTCCACCAGACATTTCTTTGAAGATTTGTCCTGGGATATCTCTAGAGGTTTCTCTAGTGACTGTTCCAGTGCTGTTTTTGCGGGAATTTCTGCAGGTTCAAATATTTCTTCAGGGATTTCTTCATATATTCCTTCTAGAAATCCACTAAAAGTTTCCACAAGGGTTTCCCTCAATGATTCCATCTGGAATTATTCGAAGTATTTCTGCAGAAATGCCGTCCAGTTTTTTTTTCAGAAAATTTTACTAGAGAGTATTTAAAAATAATCCAGGAATTGCTTAATTTTTTTTTTAGAAAAAGACCTTTAGGAACCCGCCCAATTATTCCTTCATTAATTCGTCTAAACACTACTACAGACATGGATTTCTTCAGATTTTTTATGCAGGGATTCCTAGAAAAGTTCTTCCAGGAACTCGCTTAGAAAACTCTCCTGTGATTCCCTAAGGAATTCCTCATGAGGTTTCTTCAGGAATTCCTCCAAGTGTTCACCCGGGAATTCCTTCTGTGATACTTTCAGGAACGACTTCCGAGATTATTTTGAAAATGCCTTCAAGCACTCCTCTTGGGATTCCTTCATGAATTCCTCCTGAAATTCTGTCAGAAACTCCTCCAGAAACTGTTTAGAGATTTCCCTAGGAATTCCTCTTGGTATTGCTTCCGAGATTTCTCCTGGGTTTTTTTAGGTACACCTCCAGAGATTCCTCCAGGTACTGCTACAGGGATTCCTCCAAGAGTTCCTCCACGTACCTTTTTTAAGATTTCTTCAGGATTTTCTCAAGAATTTCAGCGATTCCTTAATACTTTTTCCTGGGATTTCTTCAGAAACTCCTTCTGTAATTCTCTCAGAAATTGATCCTTGGATTTCTTCCTGAGATTCCCACAGGAATTCCTCCAGAAATTCCTTCAGGAATTGTTCTAGGATTCCTTCAGGGGTTCGTCTAAAAATTCCTACAGGGATTCGTACAGAAATACCTCTAAAAATTATGCTAGAGATTCCTCTAGAAATTACTCCAGAGATTCTACCAGGTATTCCTCTGGAGATATCTCAAGGAATTCCTCTAGATATTCCACCAGGGATTACTCCAGGAATTCTGTCAGGGATTCCCCCAGGAATGCTATCTGAAAGTTCTCCAGTGTTTCTTCAAGAAAATCCTCCAGGGATTTCTCTAGGGATTCTTTCAGGAGTTCCCATGGAGATTTCTGTAGAGTTTCCTCCAGGAATTCTTACAGGCATGTCTCTAGGAGTTGCTCCAGTCATTCCTACAGGAGTTCATCTAGAGAATCCTCTAGGGATGACTCTATGAATTCTTCCAGAAATTCTTCTAGAAAAACCTCCAAGCATTCCTCCAGGACTTTCCCCAGGGATTTCTATAGGGTTACCTCCAGGGAGTCATCCTGGCATCCCTCCAGGATTTCATTCAGGGGCTCCTCCAGGAATATCCTCAATAATTCCACCAGGAATTGCCCCAGGAATTCCTGCAGAAATTCCTTCAGGAATTAATTCAGGAATACCTTCAGAAATTACTGCAGCAATTTCTCTAGGAAATCATCCATTTATACTGGCATTATTCCAAGAATTCCTCCAGGAATTCCTGTATGAATTCCTCCTGAGATACCTCTAGGGATTCTTACAAGGATTACTTCCGAAATCCTCCAGGGATTTCGCCAGAAATTCCCCAAGAAATTGCTTCCAGAATTTATCTAGGAATTATTCCAGGTATTCCTCCATGAATTTCACCTAGAATACCTCCAGGAATTATCCCAGGAATTTCTCCAGGAATTCCTCTAGGAATACCTTCGGAAATTGCCACAGCAATTTCTTTAGTAATTCCTCCATGAATTTTTCCTCCGGAAATTCTTTCAGGGTTTCCTCCAGGAATTTATCCAGAAATTCTCCACCAGATATTCCTCCCAGAATTCCCCCTAGAATTTCTCCAGAAATTCCTCTGGGAATTCCTCTAGGAATTTCTCTAGGAATATCTTCCGAATTTTTTTCTAGAAATTTCTTCAGAAATTTCTCCAGGGATTACTCCCAGAACTTTTTTTAAAGATTCCTCTAGACTTTCATTCATTTCATTCGAATTTATCTAGGAATTTCTTCGGAAATTTCTCCAGGGATTCCTCCCAGAATTCTTCTAGAGATTCCTCCAAAATTTCATTCAGTTCCTAGGAAGTACCCCAAGAATTACACCATGGATTTTTCAAGGAATTCCTCCTGGAGATCCGCCAGGAATTTGTCCATAGACACTTCGCCTGAGGTTTCTCCAGAAATTGCTTCATAGATTCCTCCAGAAATTCCTCCAAGGATTCTCCCAAAAATTTCTCCAAAAATTTCTCTAAGGATTGCTCCTGGAATTTATCAAGAGGTTTCTTTAGAAATTTCTCCAGAGATTCCTCCCATAAGGATTCATCCTCCAGGGAATCCTCCAGGAATTCATCCAGGGATTCCTAGAAATTTATCCAGGAAACACTCCAGGCATTCGTTCAGGAATTTCTCCAGAGATGCATCCAGGGAATCCTCTAATTATTCCTTGAGAAATTCCTTCAGGGATTTCTTTAAGAATCCATCTAGTAGTTTCTCCAGGAATTGCTTCAGGTATACTTTCAGAAATTCTAGTATTTTTTCCAGGGAATCCGCCAGGAATCTGTCCAGAAGCTCCTCTAGGATTTGCTCCAGAGATTCCTCTAGGAATTGCTTCCCGGATTTTTTTCAGGAATTCCTCCAGGGATTTCTCCAAGAATTCCGCTATAAATTCTTCCAGAAATTCATTCAATAATTTCTCTTCCCAAATTTGTCTAAGAATTCCTCAAGGGTCCTTCAAGCGATTTCGTCAGACATTTCTCTAAGGATTTCTCCTATATTTGCTCTAAGGATTCCTCCAGGGATTTCTTCAGGTATACTTTCAGAAATTCCTCCAGGAATACCTGCAGGAATTCCTCTAGGGATTGCTCTAGGAGTTCCAGGAATTCTTGTAGCAATTTCTTCAGATATTCCTCTCTGGATCTTTTCAAAAATTCATTCAAGGGCTCGTTCAGAAATTTCAGGCATTCGCTTATCATCTTTTCCATGGCTTTATCCTACAATTTTTCCAGAATGACTTGAAGATTTTTTGAATTATTTGATGGATTTATAGAGGAAATCCTCCACAGATTTGTATTGGAATACTTTGAAATAATTTTAGAGGAAATTCTCCAATAAGTTATCCTGGAATTCTATCACAATTATTTTGAAGAAATCTTCAATGAGTTCAACGAGTTCATCCACATATTTATTCAGGAATACATCCATGAGTTCCTTCCAGAATACCCCCGCAGCTCCTGCAAAGGAGTGTCTTCAGCTATTCGTCCAGCAATTCTTTCAGGAATATATTCCGTTATTCTTCTACAGTCACTGTGGCTTACTTTAAACATATAGGTACTGACATGCTAGAAGCGCTTTCAGATATTTCTTCAAGAATTTTTTACAGGAATTCACCCAGAGAAGACTCTTTCTCCCAGGGTCCCCGGGCTTCCAGTCTAGCTACGCCAATAGGTAACACAGAAGTATTATAGTTATTAACTATGAAAGCACTTACACTCCCGATCAAAAGTTTGAGGTCACCCCTTCAAAAACATGTCATATTTTTTAGGGCCATATCTTCGCCAATTTGCGTCCGATTTCAAAACCCTAGGTCTCATTCAAATAATAAGTCAAAGAAACTTTGAACATGATTTAAAGAAACTTTTTCAAAAAAAAAAATGTATGTAAACTTAACCCAAAGTTGCCAAATTTTCTAAAAAATGAATATAAACTTACGGCAGTGTCGCTGGAAATTCGGTCGACCAAATTTTAAGATGAGAGCGGTAATATGACCCATTTTCTATTGGCTCTCAACCAAGGGCGTAGCCAGGGGGGGGCAGGGGGGGGCCGTGGCCCCCCCCTGACCGAGCAACTATATTCTAACTTAACCGAAAAACTTAAATGATCTGAGCTGTTTTTGACTAGTAAAAATAAAATTATCCTGCGTCCTCGATTTTTTTTTAATGTATGCAGGAATTCCTTCGGAAATTCTTGGAGGATTTTTTTCGGAAATACTTCGAAAATTCCTGAGGGTATTCTTTCGGAAATATCTTCGAAAATTCCTGAGGGTATTCCTTCGGAAATACCTAGAGGACTTCATTTGGAAATTCCTGAAGGAATTCTATCCAAAATTCCTGGAGGAATCCCTTCGCAAATTCCTGGAAGAATTCCATCGGAAATTCCTGAAGGAATTCCTTAGAAAATTCCTGAAACAATTCCTTCGGAAATTCCCGGAGCAATTCCTTCGGAAATTCCTGGAGAAATTCCTTCGAAAATTCCTTGGGAAAATCTTGGATGAATACCTTCGGAGACTCTTGGAGGAATTCTTTCAGAAATCCATAGATAAATTCGTGAGGAAATCCTTAGGTGAATTCCTTACGAAATTCCTGGACAAAATAATTCCAAACTTTCTGGAGGAATGCTTCTGGAAATTCCTGGAGGAATTCCTTCAGAAATTGCTGGACGAATGTCATTGAAAATTCCTGGAGGAATTCCTTCGGAAACTCGTGGAGGATTTTTTTTCGGAAATACTTTTTGGATTTTTGGAGGAATTCCTTCGGAAATTCCAGGAGGAATTCCTTCGGAAATTCCAGGAGGAATTCCTTCGGAAATTCCTGGTGGAATTCTTTCAGAAATTTCGGGAGGAATACCTTCGGAAATTGCAGGACGATTTCCTTTGGAATTCCAGGAGGAATTCCTTTGGGAACTCCTGGAGGAATTCTTTCGGAAATTCCGGGAGGAATTCCTTCGGAAATTGCTGGACGAATTTCATTGGAAATTCCAGGAGTAATTCCTTCGGAAATTCCTGCAATAATTTCTTCGGCAATTACTGGAGGAATTCCTTCGGAAATTGCTGGACGAATTCTATTGGAAATTCCTGGAGGATTTTTTTCGGAAATTTTTTTTAGATTTTTTTTTTTGAAATTCCTGGAGGAATACCGTAGGAAATTCCTAGCAGAATTCCTTCGGTAAATCCTGAAGGAATTCTTTCGGAAATTCCGGGAGGAATTCCTTCGGAATATCCATTAGGAATTCCTTAAAAAAAATCCTGGAGGAATTCTTTCAGAAATTTCAGGAGAAATTCCTTCGGAAATTGCTGGACGAATTCTTTTGGAGATTCCCGGAGGAATTCATTCGGAAATTCCAGGAGAAATTCCTTTAGGAATTCCTGGAGGAATTCTTTCGGAAATTCCAGAAGGAATTCCATCGGAAATCGCTGGACGAGATCCATTGGAAATTCCTGGAGGAATTCCTTCCAAAATTCTTGGAGGAACCCCTTCGCAAAATCCTGGAAGAATTCCTTCGGAAATTTCTGGAGAAATTCCATCGGAAATTCCTGAAGGACTTCGTTCGGAAATTACTGGAGGAATTCCATCGAAAATTCCTTGGCGAGGTCCTTCGAAAAATCTTGGATGAATACTTTCGGAAATTTCT
This sequence comes from Aedes albopictus, assembly GCF_035046485.1. Taxonomy (NCBI): domain Eukaryota; kingdom Metazoa; phylum Arthropoda; class Insecta; order Diptera; family Culicidae; genus Aedes; species Aedes albopictus. The sequence continues at coordinate 139,910,409 of NC_085138.1, read as the reverse complement.
GGAGGAATTCTTTCAGAAATTCCGGGAGGAATTCCTTCGGAAATTGTTGGACGAATTCCTTTGGAGATTCCTGGAGGAATTCATTCGGTTATTCCAGAAGGAATTTCTTTAGGAATTCCTGGAGGCATTCTTTCGGAAATTCCGGGAGGAATTGCTTCGGAAATTCCTGAAGCAATTCCTTCAAAAAATCCTGGAGGAATTCCTTGAAAAATTCCAGAAGGAATTCCTTCCAAAATTCTTGGAGGAATCCCTTCGCAAACTCCTGGAAGAATTCCTTCGGAAATTCCTTGAGGAGTTCCCTCGAAAAATCTTGGATGAATACCTCCGGATATTTCTGGAGGAATTCTTTCAGAAATCTATAGAGAAGTTCCTGAGAAAATCCTTGGATGAATTCCTTAGGACATTCCTGGAAAAAAATCATTCTAAACTTCTTAGAGGAATGTTTTTTTTTTGATTCCTGGAGGAATTCCTTCTGAAATTACTGGACGAATTCCTTTGGAAATTCCAGGAAGAATTCCTTCGGAAATTGCTGGTACAATTTCTTCGGAAATTACTGGAAGAAGTCCTTCGGAAATTCCTCGAGGAACTCTGTCGGAAATTCCTGGAGAATTTTTTTTCGAAAAGTCTTTTTGGATTTTATTTTTGGAAATTCCAAGAGGAATTCCCTCGAAAATACCTGGAGGAATTCCTTAGGAAATTCCTGGAGGAATTCCTTCGGAAATTGCTGGACGAATTCGTTTGAAGATTCATGGAGGAATTCCTTTGTAAATTCCTGCAGGAATTCTTTCGGGAATTCTTAGGAGAATTTCTTCGGAAATTCCCGGAGAAGTCCCTCCGGAATCTCTTGGATGCATTCCTTCTGAAATTCGTGGAGCAATTATTTCAGAAATTCCTGGAGGGATTCCTTCGGAAATTCTTGGAGTAATTTCTTTAAAAATTCCCGGAGGAATTCCATTGGAAACTCTTTTGGAAATTCCTGAAGGATTTTTTTTGGAAATTCCAGGAAGAATTCCTTCAGAAATTCCAGGAGAAATTCTGTCGGAAATTCCTGGAGAAATTCCTTTGGAAATATCCAAAGGAATTTCTCCATGAATTTCTGATGTAATTTCACCAGGAATTTTGCGAAGCAATTCCTTCAAAATTTTCCGAATGAATTCCTCCATGTATTTCCGAGAGAATTCTTCCAGGAATTTTCGTGGCAATTCCTCCAGGAATTTCCAAGGGAATCTTCCAGGAACTTCCGGAGAAATTCCTCCAGGAAATTTCGGAAAAAATCCTCCACAAATTTCTGGAATTTCGGAAGGAATACTTCCAGGAGTTTTCAAGGGAATTCCTCCTTGAATTGCCGAAAAAATCCCTCAAGTAATTTAGCCAAGGAATTTCTAATGGTTTTTTTCCGAAGGAATGCCTCCATGAATTTCCGAAGGAATTCCTCCAGAAATTTTCCGACGGAATTCCTCTACGAATTTCCGAAGAAATTCCTCGAGGAATTTCCGGAGGAATTCCTCCAAGAATATCCGAAGAAATTCTTCTAGAAATTTTCAAAGGAATTCCTCTTGGAATTTTTAAAGAATGTCCTCCTGGAATTTCCGAAGGAATTCCTCCATGAATGTCCGAAGGAATTCCTCCATGAATTCCCGAATGAATTCCTCCAGGAATTTTACGAAGGAATTTCTAAAGAATTTTCCGAAGGAATTCCTACATGAATTTCCAAAGGAATTCCTCCAGAAATTTTTCGACGGAATCCCTCCACGAATTTCCGAAGAAATTCTCGAGGAATTTCCGGTGGAATTCCTCCAGAAAGTACCGAAGGAATTCCTTCATGAATTTCCGAAGGAATTCCTCCAGGAATTTTGCGAAGGAAATCCTAAAGCATTTCCCGAAGGAGTTCCTCCATGAATTTCCAAAGGAACTGCTCCAGAAACTTTCCGAAAGAATTCATTCACGAATTTCTGAAGAAATTGCTCCACGAATTTTCAAAGGAATTCCTCCAGGAATTTCCTGAGAAATTCCTCCATGAATTTCCGGATGAGTTTCTTCAGAAATTTCCGAAGGAAATCCTCCAGGAATTTCCGAAGGAGATCCTCCAGGAATTTTCAAAGAAATTCCTTTTGCAATTCCCGAAGGAATTCCTCCTGGAATTTCCGAAGGAATTCCTCCTGGAATTTCCGAAGGAATTCCTTCATAAATTTCCGAAGGAATTCCTTCAGGAATTTCCGACGGATATCTTCCAGCAATTTTCGAAGGAATTCCTCCTGGAATTTCCGAGGGAATTCCTGCTGTAATTTTCGGTTGAATTCCTCCAGGGATTTTCAAAGGAATTTCACCTGGAATTTTCAAAGGATTTCCTGCCGGAATTTCCGAATGAATTGTTTCATGAATGTCCGAGGGAATTCAACCAGGAATTTTCGAAAGAATTTCTCCAGGAATTCCTTCACGAATTTCCGAAAAAGTTCCTCCATAAATTTCAGAAGGAATTCCTCCAGTACTTTTGCGAAGGAATCGCTCAAGGATTTTCTGAAGGAACTCCTCCATGAATTTCCGAAGGAATTCCCCCAGAAATTTCAGGAAGGAATTTCTCCAGGAATTTCCGAAGAAATTCCTCAAGGAATCCCCGAAGGAAATCCTCCACGAATTCTCGAAGGAATTCTTCCACGAATTTTCGAGGGAATTCCTCCAGGATTTTCCCGAAGAATTCCTCCATGAGTTTCCGGAGGAGTTTGTCCAGGAATTTCCGTAGGAATTCCTCCAGGAATTTTCAAAGGAATTTCTCCTGGAATTTTCAAAGGATTTTCTCCTGAATTTCCAAAGGAATTCCTCTACGAATTTCCAAAGAAATCCCTCCCGAAATTTCCAAAGAAATTTCTTATGGATTTGCCTTGAAATACCTCCAAAAATTTCCGAATGAATTCCTCCAAAAAATTTTGACGGTTGTCTTAAAAAAATTTCCTTAGGATTTTCTCACATAATCCCCAAACGTGTTTCTGAAGGAATGTTTGAAGAAGTTTCTCAAATTTTCGTAGGAGTTCCGCAATACATTTTTGAAGGAATTTCCGAAGACACTTCTCAAGGATCTTTCGCTGGAATTCCTTGAGGAATTTCGTAAAGATTAAAAAAAAAAACGAAAAAATTCCTCAACGAACTTATCAAACAATTTCTCACGAAATTTCCGAAGGTATTTCATAAGACATTTCAGACATATGTCAAAAAAAATTTCAAACGAACTCCTTTAACAATTTCCGAATTTTCCTTATCAAGGCATTTTTAAAATAATTTTACGAAGAATTCTACAAAGGATTTCCGAATGAGTTCCTCTAGGAAATAAAATAATCACAAAAAGCATTTCTTCAGGAATTTCCGAAAGATTGAAAGATTTGTAAAGAAATTCCTTATGGAACTTCAGATGGCATATCTCATGAGATTTTTTAGTGGAATTTTTTTCAATATTTTCGAAAGAATTGCTTCAGGAATTTGGGAAGGAATTCTCACAGAAATTTCCGGATGAATTCCTCCAAGTATTTTTGAAGGTATTTCTCAAGGAATTTTCGAAAGAATTCTTCACGAAAACTCCGAAGGAGTTCCTCAAGAAATATTCTAAATCTATTTCAAAGAAATTCCCCAAGCAATTCCCGAAGAATCTTCTAAAGGAAATCGTAGAAGAAATCTCGAAGGATTGTCTTATGGAATTTCTCAAGGAGCTTTAGAAATGAAGAAATTCCTCAAGAAATTTCTGAAGAATTTGTCAAGGAATTTTCGGTGGAATTCCTCAAGGATTTTCGAAATAAATTCCTGAAATTATTTTAAATTGATTCCTTTAAAAATTTCCGAATGCATTCCTCTAGCAACTTCCAAAGATATTCCTCCAGGAATTTCTGAAGGAATTCCATTAGAAATTTTCAAAGAAATTTTTCCGGTAATTCCGAAGGAATTCATTAAAGGATTTTTCGAAGAAATTTCTCCACAAATTTCTTAAGGTATTCTCCAAGGAAAGAAATCTTAGGTTGATTGGAATTTTTGAAAGAATTCCCGGAGAAATTCTTAAAGTATTTTCTGGAGCTTCTCGAACGGATTTCTGGTGGAATTAAGAATGATATTTGTAAAGAATTACTGAGGAAATTTTCAAAAGAATGCATGGTGAAATTCGTAATAAAACTTCTGGAGGAATTATTGAAGTAATTTCTGAAGGTATTCCCAACGGAATTACTGCAAGTTTTCCGAAGGTAATTTCTGCTGGAATATCTACATTTCAATAACCTGGAGAAATATTAAAGAAATTTCTGGGGAAACTGCTGGATAAATTCAAATTCATGATGGCATTTGTTAAGATATTCCTGAAGCAATATCTTGAGGAATTCCTCAGGATTATAATCATATTTGATTCTTCCATTGAAACATTCATACTTCATACATCACTTTTATTTTTAAGTATTTGAACTCCTTGTTACTGCAAAGTGGTTTTCAGTGTAAGGATGCTCGCCCCCCCTGGCCGAAAAGCTGGCTACGCCCTTGCTCTCAACTGCTTTTTACAGAACTTAGCTAAAAAATCTAGAAAAAAGTTATTAAGTAAATTAATCCTTGATGCCATCGACCAAAAGTTTGGGGTCACCCCTCAAAATGATGTATCGGCCAAAAGTTTGGGATCACTATCGTAAAACATGGAAAAGTGATTTGTTGATATCTTTGTCATCTTTCATTCAATTTTAATTCTTCTTGGCTTATTTGAAACAAAATGAATGATACTTACTGCATAGACATTGAACCACACATAATTGTTGAAATTTACATACTACAACAAGTGTGGTGAAATGTGTTAACTTTACATAACATTTTTATATACAAAAATCGTTAAATACGTTAAGTTAAAGATAGCAAACGTAAATGTAGTTAATTATCTTTGAAATGAGCCAAAAAGAACTAATATTGAACTATAGATGACGAAGATATCACCAAATCACTTTTCCATGTTTTACGATAGTGACCCCAAACTTTTGGCCGATACGTCATATTGAGGGGTGACCCCAAACTTTTGGTCGATGACATGAAGAGTTAATTTACATAATAACTTTTTTTTCTAGATTTTTTAGCTAAGATCTGTAAAAAGCAGTTGAAAGCTTATAAAAAATGGGTTATATTACCGCTCTCATCTTAAAATTTGGTCGACCCAATTTCCAGCGACACTACTGTAAGTTTATTTTTTAGAAAATTTGGCAACTTTGGGTTAAGTTTACATACACATTTTTTTGAAAAAGTTTCTTTTCAATCATGTTCAAAGTTTCTTTGACTTACTATCTTTTGAATGAAACCTAGGGTTTTGAAATCGGATGCAAATTGGCGGAGATATGGGCCTATAAAAATGACATGTTTATGAGGGGTGACCCCAAACTTTTGATCGGGAGTGTATAGAACAAGTTGAGGAACAGGCTTTGTCTCAAGTAAAAAAGAGTATTTTGCGCCTGCACCCATTCCATACCAACCATTGTAGGTACTAGTAATCATCTTGTATACAAAATACAAAAAAAATCGGCTCCGCAAAGCATTAGTCACAATCAACCTTCAACTAAATAATCCAGATGAAGGAAAAAAAATCTGTCTACAGAGAGGTGCCGATCGAAGAGAAACATCAATATGCTCCACCGCATAATAGACTTGTTATGCTTCACTTTCTTCGAACAGGCATTTAGGTACCGTAAAATGGGGTAACTTTGATAGTTTTTCAGCGAATTTTCTCAATATTTTTACATGTAACAGTATTTCCCTGAGTTTTATATTTTTAAAACAAGTACTGGGGTATCAGTTATCAATTGCAATTAAAAGATTCGACAATCTGAAATATTTTGGATAACTTTTAGTTTTTCATAAAACCGAAAATCAGATTTTCATTTTGGGGTAACTTTGATAATGCCCTAAAAACACATCAAATCTAAAAAAATAATCACAGATTTAAATCTTAGGAGTATGAACATGATGAGAGAAGGCTTGTGGAATATATTACATAGAATTTTGATATCAAAACATTGATTTTTTACTAAATTCTACATATAAAAATGAGTTTGTGGAGTATTGAGTGCAAAACACAATAAATTTAGGTATCGAAAATAATTATCTTTGTAATAATAAATGCTTAACGGTACATTAACATATGATTACATGCTATCCATGGTTAATTTTCTTCTTTTGGGTAGTTTTTTAATGTTTTATTAACAAATTTTGAACAACACAGATTTATCTACATGTAATTACAAGGGCATTGCATACTTTTGGGCGTTTATCAATGTATGGAGATTAATATCTCAATTTACAAAATTGCTTCCAATTCGTAAAAACACACTTCGTTAAGAGATTCAAGGCCAGATTTGGAATCTACTATGATGAATCTATCGAGAATAAGAGTCCATTCATTGAAAAAATAGTTGTAACGAAGTCGTATAGCAGATTTTTTGAAGGGGTTGATAAATGACAAAAATATCAACAATTTTTATTCTTTGTCCAAAAAGTTGTATATAAACTAGATTTTAATGAAAATACGTCTAAGATGAACTTTCATATGTATAGAATTGATTTACATTTACCTTTTCCTTAACTGGTTGAAGGAATCATAGTTATAAGATAAATTACACAATGCCAGCCGAACTATCAAAGCTACCCGCATTATCAAAGATACCCCGTTTTACGGTACTTTACCTATCACTTTCAAAACCGCGCATTTGTGAACTAAACTAAATCGATTTCGATTTCGTTTTCCAACATCTCCAGCCAAGCGTGCCATCAGCAGGAGGTGGCCTGCGGGTGGGCAATGGTGCAACAGTAAAATCCCCGAAAGCGGGAAAAGTGTTTGGACAGCAGCGGCCAGATTGCAGTTTCTAAATAAAGTGACCGTCGTCGTCGTAGTCCGACGCGACACCACATGGAAAGTTATTGAGAATTGGTCACACCGCCGCCCGGGGCGGCCCAGTTAGCTTCCTCCCCGGCCCGGACCCGTTTCTCCTAGCCATCAACCAACGCATGACAAAACATGTTTTCTTGGGTTTTACAGACCTAGATTCGTGTGCCGCCCGCCGCTCTGCTACCACCAATCGACCGGTGACTTGTCGACGAGTTCGTGTGCTCACCACTGGGAACCGAAAGTGTTCCCTTCTCTGCGTCTTTTAGGGGCTGTCCATAAACCACGTGGTCATTTTTTTGGGACTTTTCAAACCCCCCCCCCCATACAAATTTTTTTATTTGTCCATACAAAATGGTCATTGGCCGATCCACCCCCCCCCCCCCCCCCCTAATGACCACGTGATTTATGGACAGCCCCTTATTGGTCGGTCGTCGTGAGTATGGGCCCATACAGTAGTGTTTGGAACTAAATTGACAAAGGGGGTTTTATGTCAAAATTTCAAGTCGAATGAAGCAAAATTACGAAGTTTTGTTTTTTTAATCATCAGATTTTCCAGAAGATTGAATCGTCTCCCCCACAATTTTTGTACGTTTTGAAAGTTGGTGGCCCTCATAACTTCAAAACTACTACACCGATCGTTTTGAAATTTTAAACACTTTTTCTGTAAACTCAGTCAAATTTACTTAAGAACTTCATAAGATCTAACATATAAAACAGTGTTTAAATAATTCATAACTATTAGGATAACTTTCATAAGGTCGCTCTCCGACGCAGTATCGATTCCAGACTGATTACACTAGTTTACAAAATAAAACGAAAGTCGTGAACTCATACCAGAACCAGACCAACATGGTTTCACTGACCCGGCATTCGTTTAACTCATTTGTCTAAGCTCTGTTCAGAAGCTTGTTACCTTGTTATGTAATGTGATGTTCGGCAAACTTGCAGGGTAGTGTTTTTCTTACGGCGTAAAAGTGTTAGTACCACGACCACTTACTGTCAAAAGATGTTTGAATTTTTCGATCATTTAGTATGAGTAGGTAATACTAGCGTTCTCATGTCGTAAATATGAGCATTAGAACATGGTGTCCTTGGTGATTATTTAAAAAAAAAACACTAACCTAGTAACTAGTAACTGGTAACTAGGAAATCCTATAGGGAACCCCGGGAGGAGTCTTGGAATGCTTCTCGGAAGAAATTTCTGGAGAAATCTTTGGAAGAATCCAGGAGTTATCCCAGCACAAATTCTTGAAGGAATCTCGGGAGCAGCCCCTTAAAGAATCTTAAGAGGAGTCTGAGAGAATCCTGAAGACTCTCGAAAGAAATCCCAGGAGAAGCTAAGTAAAAATTCCAAGGGGATCCTTGAAGGAATGCCGAGAATATTCCTGGAGAAATTATTGAAATAATCTCAGAAAAATTCCTCGAAAGAATCTCGGGAGGAATCCCTGAAACAAGTTTGGGTTAAATCAATGAGGAAATTTCCAAAGAAATCCCTAAATAAATATCGGGAGTAATACCTGAAATCCCTAAATCCCTGAAGAACTCCTGGAAAAATCTCTTCAGGATTCGTGGAAATAATCACTGCACGAATCCGAGAAAAATGCCAACAGAAATCCATTGAAGAATCTCGGAAGAAATCAATTAAGAAGTTCCTGGAGAAATCTCTGAAGAATGCCAAGGAGAAATTCCTGATGAAATCCTTGATGACAACTCAGGAGAAATTTCAGGAAATATCCTCGAGAGAATCATATCAACTAATGAAGTAATCCCCGAAGAAATCTCCGAAGGAGTCACTGAAACGGTGCAGAAAAAATGCATCTTGGAATAAATCCCTTAATGCAATTCCGGTAAAAATAAAATTCTATATCATGGGAGGTACCACCGAAGGAATTCTGAGAGGAATTCCTAAAGAAAGTCTGAAAGAAATTCCAGAATGTATCTCGGAGGAGATCTCGGGAGAAAGTTTAGAAAGAATCCTTGAGGAATTCCTGATAGTATCTCGGGAATAATCCGTTGAAGAACGCAGATGGAATCCCAAAAGAAATCCATAAAGCAGTCCCGTGAAAGGAATCAATGAAGGAGTCCCTGTGAAAGTCCATTCAGGAATTTTATAAGGAATTCTGGACGAAATCCCCAAAGGAATCCCGGGAAGAATTCAAGAAAGAATCCCTGAATGTATTTCTGGAAGAATCTTCAGAGAAAATCAATGGAGAAATCCTGGGAGGAATCCCTGGAGGAAGCCCGTGAAAAACACCAAAAAGAATCCTGGAGAGATCTCTGAATTATCCGTAAAATAAACCTGGAAGAAATCCTCAAAAGAATCGCGGGAAGAATTGATGAAAGATTCTCAGAAGGAATTCCCAACGGAATTCTAGAAAAAAAAATCAGAAGGAATCCCTGAAGGAAACACAGAAGACATTCCTAAAGGAAACGCGGGAATGACTAATGGGACGACGCGGGAAAGGAATCAAGGGGAAAATTGTTGAAGGAATCCCGGGAAAATGCTGAAAGAAATTAAAAAAAAAATCCCGGAAAAAATCATCGAATCATGATATAAAAGAAAGAATGTCAGGAGAAATCTAGGATTTTCGGAATCGGATTTCGAAAAATCCCTATAGGAATCCTGGAAAGAATCCCTGAATGAATCTCGAGAGGAGGTAAAACCGAGGAAGGAATCCCAGAAAAACCCTTAAGGCGAAACTGGAAGTATTTCCTCATTTTTTCAGTTTTTGATTTTTCTAAAAATAACGAAGCAATATTTTCAAAATCGGTTTTCGTACACATGTAGAGGGTGGATCAAGGTATCTTCTGATTTTTTTTCGTGTTGAAAAAGTTTCCCAAAAACCATCGTTCAAAAATGGTTTCTGCAAAAACGAAACACATTTTCCACTACGAAAAAAATCAGAAGATACCTTGATCCATCCTCTACATGTGTACGAAAACCGATTTTGAAAATATTGCTTCGTTATTTAATAAAAAATCAAAAACCAAAAAGTGAGGAAATGCTTCCAGTTTCGCCTTAAGGAATCCCGGCAATAACATCTATAGAAAACCCAGGAAGAATCTCACAAGGAATCCCTGATGGAAACCCAGGAGACATTTTTAAAGAAATCCCAGGAGGAATCCAGTTAAAAAAAAAACAATGAAAGAACCCCAGCTGGAGTTATTGGGAGGATTTCAGAAGGAATTCCAGTAGAAATAGCTGAACGAATCCCAGGAGGAATCCCTGAAAGAATTTTGTAGGAAACTCTTAAAGAATACTGGGAGGTATTCCTGACGGAATCCTTAGAAGACAACTTGAAGGAATCCTGTAAGGAAACCAGAGTGGAATAACGGGAGAAATTTCAGGAAAAAATATGGTATAAATCTCTAAAGATTTCTATGGAAGAATAACAAGATGAAACCTGGTAGGAATCCTAGGAGAAATTCATGAAAAATTACAGGGAGGAATTGTCGATAATTTTCACTGATAAACATTGGTATGCAGACCAAAATATCCGTGAAATAGATTACATCAAATGCGGTAATTTTTAACCCTTTATAAGGCCGAGAAAACCAGGCACGGAACGAACTCGTACTACATTGGAATATGAAGCACTTGTGGTGTGATGAACAAAAACGATTTTATTTTCAAAAAAATCACCGATCGATTTTGTATGAAAAAATGGTCTAAATTTCAGTTTTTTCGGCAAGAAAGTTTAAAATTCTGTAGCTTCGTAATGCGTTAATCAATCATGCTGGTTTTTTGACAGGTAATTGCTCTAACATTCATGAGTTACATGTTTGGATTGCGACACGATTGGATGATTATTTTGAAAGATATTGTCATTTTAGTACATGACCATTTATTTTAGTACAATTTTTCAAAAAGCTGAGTTTTTAAAAGTAGTGAAGCAAACAAGTTGAAATTTTGTCCATGAGTAGAAGGAACATATATCTTCTATTTGCCATCAATAGATTTTTGATTTGTTTGCCACAACCAAAGTTCGAGCTTATAAACCTTCATTGGCTCAAAAATGGCAGTTTTGTCAAAGACTTTTTGTTCTAAAATAGCCAATTCATGTTTGTTATGGCTCAAAAAAATAATGAGTGATGACAAAGGCCAAATGTGTCCAATAGTTGAAACAGAAGTTGAGAAGATTTTCTAAGTGAGCAGAAAAAAATATTGTTATGAGGTGGCAATATAGTTGCCACTGCCTTATAAAGGGTTAACTAGAAATCTTTCCAACACATGGATCTTATGCATTTGGACGGTTTGGTTGAAGACGCCATCTTTATATATCTTCATGGATTGGAGATATTGCAACAGTAGCTGTTTTCTCCCCAGTACCACCTGTTTTAATGATTATTAATTATTTTACCGGATTAAGTTTGGCCAGAAAAACGTTCTTGCAGAAAACATCAAAATTGTTTCTTTTTGTTGATAAAAAGGCACTATAAAATCAAATCAATTATACTACAGTACATTTAGTGAGAAGATCATTTGAATAGAAGATTCACATCCATACAAACAGCCAAATATAATAACTTAAAAATCTTTGAAACAGCTCTCCCGAAGGTATCAACTTCAAATTTTAAACAATAGGTAGTTAAGATATCAGGAAAACAATTTTGCTTTGCATGTGAAGTCTGACTCATAAAGCGCGGTCATATGTAATCTTTGCAGCGACGTTTGCGTCACCTAGTGAACCAATTCTGCAGTTTTTTTTTTTTCCTGTTCGGGTTTGTCACTGCGACCAGTTTTTAGATCTATTGTGACATTACCCGTATCCTTAGTGTAGTGCATGTCGCATTACTCAATTGCCATTGAGGGGCAATAAAGTATCGATTTTGATACAGTTTTTGTTCTGTTTTCTTAGAAAACAAAACAAGAGTACTGATATTGGCCATGCATCGCAAACCTAGCATCACCCTTGTTTTACTGCTAAATTCTCCCCAGTAGGAAGTTTAGGACCCGGGTTTTAACATTAGCAGCAATATCATTCCAATAATGGAACGTGTGTTCAGCAATAAGGATTCTAGTATGTTCCTTGCGTACTAGCACTTTCCAGTCTTCGAAGAGTTAGTACATACATGGATCCCTAACCCAATTTGATTTCCTTTGCATTGAGTTTAGCCTCAGATGGTGAGGTTTTTAACTATATGCAAAGTTAAGTTGGTAAACTCAGTTTTATTCAAAAACTGGAAGTCACCAAAACACCAGTAGTAAGGACTAAATACTATAATTCCTTGAATTAACAGAACACATATTCCAAAATTGAAAAATAGGACGACACTAGATTTCGGTTTGGTAGATCTATCACCGTAACGCAACCCAAAAAGGCGATCTACCCACGCTACGGGCTCCGTTAAAGATTGAGCATCTTTTAAACCCCCTCAATCATTCATCCCTCAGCACGGGTCGCCTGACACCTTGGATTGGGGTTACCTGTTTGGTGGACTTTTACCCCCGGAACAGGTGGTCCGTAGTGCTATTCTAAGCCGGCAGCTACACGGGCAAATGCTGCAGTTAATTGTTCAGAATGTACGAAATACAGACTGTTTAGAACAACTTCTCCGAAGACATTATACTGAAATATCGTGAAATTCTCAAGATATTCACCCCGAAAGTCCTTTAAATAGGATGCTGGGCAGATATGGGTTAAGCTAGGGGTTAAGTTACAAATAAAAAAAAAACTATATGGGATTTTTCCTAGTGTTTCTTTTGCTGCTGCCACTGGAGATCCCTTGAAATTTTATTGAGAAATTCCATCAAAAATTTCTTCAGAAATTCTTCAACAAGTTTCTTCTCAAAATCCTTAAGGAGTTCTGGAAACCCTCAAAAAGTTTCTTCAGGGATTTCTCTTGGATATCCTCTTGAAACTTAGGAAGGAGCTTCTGGAGGGGTCCTGGGGACTGAAAAAGGAAATTCCATGAGGAATATCAAAAGAAAGTAGAAGAGAAACTCCAGAAAGAAATCCTTGAGGAATCTCAGTAGGATCTTCTGGAAGAATCTCAGGAAACATTTTTTGAGGGATTCCAGAATGAATTCGTAAGAGAATCTCTGAAGTACCTCCAGATTCCCAAAAGAAATGGTTAGTGTGGTTCCAGAAAAATAAAACTTCGAGAAAATCTCAGAAAGATCTTCAAAAATTCCAGCAGTAGTGCTTTGTGTGATTTTTTCCAGGAATTTCTTCTGGTACTTCAATTTCATGGGTTTGTGCTCACATAAGAACTATAACTACCCACGAGAAGGGACACAACACGTATTGTTCTTACAAACGATTTAAAGATTTGTTTTAATTTAACTTTTTAGCCGACCGGTTTGGTCTCGGTGAAGCTTATTGGAGTCGGTAGGCCCGAAATCGGTTGACGAAAACTGACCCAGACAGGCTCGCTGAACGTGCATCACGTGCCTAACATAACCTTTTGAGGAGTGTTAAAACCCTTTAAATTGTTTATAAGAACGATACGTGTTGTGTCCGTTTTCGTGTCGCGTCCCATGGGTGTAGTTACTTCTGGTACTCCCCAGATATCCAGGGATAATTCAAGAAGACCTTTCTGAGACTCGTCAAGGCATTCTTTTTGGATTTTTTTAAAAATACTTTCTTGTATCATCTCCTATAGTTTCTTTGGGAGATTTTTAGCACATTTTCCTCAGATTCCTTAAAACATTCCTTCTGCGATCCTCAAAAAGGTCGATCGTCACAGGACGAAAACACGAAGAATCAAATGAAAGAATCCTAAAATAAAGTTGATGAGTCACAAAAAACTCCTTGGGAATTATCAGAAAGATCTCCAGAAGAGTAATATGGTGAAATTCCACAAAAATAAAACAGTATGAATTCCAGAAATCCGGTAGAAACTCTTAATAGAACTCCTTGAGGAATCTCAGAAAGATCTTCTGGCGGAATCTCTCAAGAATATTTTGGAAAAACCCAGGAAAAACCCAGGGGGAGCTCCAGAAAAAAATATTATAAAAATAGTTCAGGAGAAGTTTCTGGAAGAATTCTTTAATTATCAGATGGACTTTTGGAAGTACTACAGAACGTTTTACCGAATTATTTGCAGAAGGATCTCCTTGGAAATCCAAGAGGGACCTCAGGATGGTTTCAAGTTCATACTTCGCTCAGAGCTTTACTTTTATAAATCCACAAAAATATTCACCGTCGTGCGGGGCTATTTTTGAAATACGGGGCTACTTTGGATACTTTTGAGTATGGATTTTTTTAATTCAAAATATGGTTCAAATCTGTTTGATGACTTTGGGACTATTATAAAGCAATGCTTTTCCCTTCATTTAGCTGAAATTGTTTTTCAAACAAACCCTTTATTGCTTGTCAGGACGCGAAAAACATTGAATAAACCAAAAAATAGATATAACGTATCAGAACATTTGTTGTATGCATTGTTTCTACATTTTAAAAATTTCAAAAGAATGATCAATTCATTCAAAATGTATCAACGTCGCATATAAAATCGAATATTTGAATCTTTATACATTATAAATGACCTTTTCACCTAAATAACGGATTGATGGTCCCTTTTTTTAAGAATGTCTATATAACAATAGCACGCCGCGCATAATACCAAAGATAGCACGGGATCATCTGAAAACGCATGTATTTATTGAAATTATGTACGACATAGTATGCTACAGTATCGGTACAATGTAGTTTTCTAAATAACCCTGAAATCTGAAATGCAGTTTTGTTATAGTTAAAAATGTCCAAAGTAGCCCCCATCCAGTTCAATTTGAGATGTGTTCGATTGGTGTATGAAGAACTTTTTTGTTTATTGATGGCTTTAGCTAAAATTTTGCAAACATCCTACATAGCATGGGTCATCGAAACCGTTTTCTCAGATCAAACCTTTTTTTGGTTCCGTTTCGGGTCCTGAGTATCTGTGCAAAATTTGAGCGCGATCGGTTGCGTCTACACTTTGCGCATTGCAATTGAAATTTGTATGGGAAAACATACTTTTTTTGCATTTTTGTTACAAATTGAAAAAGTTTGTCTGAAACTTTTGGGCGGTTTGTCTGAAACTTTTTAATAGATACTGTAAAATGATAGCCTAGGATGTTCTGAAAAACTTTGTTGAAGACCGCAAAGCGATCCGATGCTTGTGAAAATAGTTATAAGAAACAAACCGCATGCATGTGTTTATGTTTTACTTTTAACATGTAAAGGAATAACAATAGCAACAAAATCATGCTATTTCGGCAAGCAATGACAACGCTATAACATTTTTCATAAGCATCAGATCACTTTGCGGTCTTCAAAAAAGTTTTTCAGGACACCCTAGGCTGTGTTTTCACTTTATTGGTTACATGGTTTTAGAGAAATTCGAGCTTGTCATGAGAGAAATGCAAAAAAGTGTGTTTTCCCATGTAAAATCCCATACAAACTTTAAGCACGATGCGCAAAACGTAGACATAACCGATCGTGCTCAAATTCTGCACACTTTTTTGGGTCCTGAAATGGGATCAAAAAAGCTTTGATCTGATGGGATACCATAGAATTTTTCATTTTTCCTTATAAATGATGACCCACTCTAACATACATACTCACGATTATTGTGTGTAAAAATTGAGGAAATTCATTCACTACTCTGGGAGTTATAATGTCATAAATTTGAAAAATCATGAAAAAGTGTATAAAGAAGCCCCGCACGACGGTATCATAAGTTGGTATTTTTTTATCTGTATTCACGAGATTTGCAGCCCTAGGCTAGTTCATCGCGGGACCCATGCTTTACTTCCCTTTCGAAGGAAGAACTCACATTTTGTGAGTTTGTCGGCGGTGGAGTTTAATCCTAGGTCCACGGCGTGATAGTCACGTGTTCTAACCATCACACCAGGTCAGCTCCGCATGAGTTGGCATTATTTTTTTGAGAATAAATAAAACGTGTAAAATGATGATATATGACAGCATTGAACTAGATTTTCTTAAAGGTCCGTCGTGTTCAGTTCTACGCCATAAGGCGACGGAGACGGTCGAGTGATTGCGTAGCTTGGGGAAATAGATGTGCCCGTTGAGCAAATTGGGAGTCGTGGGTTCAATTCCCGCGGGAACACGTGGATTTCTTTTCGTAATTTAAATCTCTATTTTTCCATCAAACATGTGTTTCTGTTGTGTACATAATTGTCAAAGCATTTCTATATTGTAGTATTTAAGATAACTAAAAGAGTATCTCTGAAGGATAAGGTGTACTAACCTTTGGGCGCTACTGTACCAGCCTAATCCAACAAAGCGCATGCATGCTAGCATGAGTCATGATCGGGGACTGAACCGTGCATAACTGAGCGCAGCGCGCATGTTGTATGGCGTAGGCTTGGGTTTGAATGCAAAGGTGATGATTTCGAGTGGTATGCTGCTAGGTAGCATGATTCAAACGTTTCTGCATTGCTTCATGCTGCGAATGTTTATGTAGGATAGAGGTCGGTCCTACACACATAGCGTGAGGTTCGAAATCATGAATGGGTCTCATTGTGAGTTACGATCAACAAGACAAAGGTTCTACTTCGTGGGACCCGCCAAGGTTGGTATCTGTCAACGGTGTATGATGATGAGGAAATGCTGCTAGGCAATCAAGACCTTCAAGAATGAAATGTGATATGCACGCTCGTACCTTTTTTTGGCTTAGCAGCGGAAGATGCAAAACTGGGACAATGATTAATGCAGGGGTGATGCATTTTTAATTTATTATGATGGCTGACTCTTTGTTCCGAATAGGGTATATGTCAGCACAGACTTCTTTGCTGAAGTGAGCTCAACAAAGACGCATCGAGGTTACTACCCGAAACATATGTTTTTATAACCGAAGAATTGTTCAAACAAACTAATTATACGCCTGCAATTTGTTTCTCTATTATAATTTTTGAGAATCTGTATTCAGGCTGCATTTTAAAAATCTGTGGATTAAAACGAGAATATCTTGTCTTTTGAGATTTAGTTGGCAAGCATTTTTTATTCGTAGATTCGAATGACCAATTCGAGTATATTTGTTAATAATTGCTTAAATTAGTCTTCTCGGATAGCTACAAAAGTTGCTAGGAGTATTGTAAACATTTGATCTATATAATTTATAAAAAATGTTTTTGAAAACTAAAATAATAATTCTATTTGAATTAATTTTTATAAAAAGAAAAAAAAGTAGAAAACTATTAAGTATTATATAAGTAGCACAATACTCAGTAGATTTATCCCACAAATAAGAGCTAATAGTTTTTATTTGGCAAATTAAGTCAGCTTAGCCTATTAGTTTTCAGTGAATATGTACTCCACTTCCCTACTGCAAAAAAAAAACAGTTCAGGGCTTAAATCCACAACCAATAAAAACACCGACAAAGGTGTCACTTGCGACTATAATGAGTGAACCAGATTTAGCAACAGCTAAAGGCACATAAAAAAATCCCGATTGTCACATTAAGACCAAGCACCGAGTTACTAGTGCAAGTGCCATTGCCAACGGGAGTCGCACCCGTCATCATTGCCTTACATATGTACGAACCTGGCGTTGACGAACCGCTACTCCCTTGTTTCGTAGTCGCAATGGTCATCGGTTCGGTGCTGTTGTTGTTGTTGGGTCGTCATTCGTGATGTGAAATGTACCAAGAAGGTAGGTACCTAAGCCGCTCGTAAACACATTATTATGAGGAGCAGTGCCGCCGTTGTCGGCCGCCTCAGCCAGCAGTGATAAAGTCATTATAAGCGGGCGCGTGTGAATACGAGAGACACGAAGCGCGTGAAAGACCTAGTTTCCAAAGTCTCATGGGTGCGCGCCAGTTCACGCAGAGACCGTTGCATTCGCGGGTAAA
This sequence comes from Aedes albopictus, assembly GCF_035046485.1. NCBI lineage: Eukaryota > Metazoa > Arthropoda > Insecta > Diptera > Culicidae > Aedes > Aedes albopictus. The sequence goes on along the minus strand of NC_085138.1, from coordinate 139,892,728 downwards.
TTGGATCATCTGGTCATGCGAGTGGCGTTGAATTTTGAGAAACAGTTTTCGAAATAGTTTTGGGTCTAGATTCTTCGGAATCTTCGGAATCACCAAAAATAATGATTGCGGATTACTAAAAAAATCTCTAGGAGGGGTTCTATGGAATCTCCAGAAGGATTTTTTTCGGAATTCCCAGAAGAAATTCTACGGAAACTCCGGGAGGGATTCTACGGAATCCCCGGGGGGGCTCTACGGAATCCCCAGGAGGGATTCAACGGAATCCCCAGGAGGGATTCTACGGGATCCCCGAGAGGGATTCTACGGAATCCCCGAGAGGGATTCTACGGAATCCCCGGGAGGGATTCTACGGAATACCCGGGAGGGATTCTACGGAATCCCCGGGAGGGATTCTGCGGAATCCCCGGGAGGGATTCTACGGAATCCCCGGGAGGGATTCTACGGAATCCCCGGGAGGGATTCTACGGAATCCCCGGGAGGGATTCTACGGAATTCCCGGCAAGGATTCTACGGAATTCCCGGGAGGGATTCTACGGAATCCCCGGGAGGGATTCTACGGAATCCCCGGGAGGGGTTCTACGGAATCCCCGGGAGGGATTCTACGGAATCCCCGAGAGGGATTCTACGGAATCCCCGAGAGGGATTCTACGGAATTCCAGGGAGGGATTCTACGAAACCTCCGGGAGGGATTTTTCGAAACCTCCGGGAGGGATTCTACGAAACCTCCGAGAGGGATTCTACGAAACCTCCGGGAGGGATTCTACGAAACCTCCGGGAGGGATTCTACGAAACCTCCGGGAGGGATTCTACGAAACCTCCGGGAGGGATTCTACGAAACCTCCGGGAGGGATTCTACGAAACCTCCGGGAGGGATTCTACGGAATCCCCGGGAGGGATTCTACGGAATCCCCGGGAGGGATTCTACGGAATCCCCGGGAGGGATTCTACGGAATCCCCGGGAGGGATTCTACGGAATCCCCGGGAGGGATTCTACGGAATCCCCGGGAGGGATTCTACGGAATCCCCGGGAGGGATTCTACGGAATCCCCGGGAGGGATTCTACGGAATCCCCGGGAGCGATTCTACGGAATCCCCTGGGAGGGATTCTACGGAATCCCCAGGAGGGATCCTGCGGAATCTCCAAAAGAGATTCTACAGAATATCCAGGAGAGATTCTACAGAATATCCAGGAGAGATTCTACAGAATATCCAGGAGAGATTCTACAGTATCTCTAGGAGAGATTCTACAGAATCTACAGGAGAGATTCTACATAATCTACAGGAGAGATTCTACAGAATCTCCAGGAGAGATTCTACAGATTCTCCAGGAGAAATTCTACAGAAGGGTTTCTCCGAAATTCGATAGATTGACTGTTTTCATCTCATAAATATAAATAGAAAAGTAAATCTTACAACCCACAACGCCTCGTAAACCCAACACTTTCCGAAGAATAAACGTAACTGCTGTCTGCGTAAATTACTTCGGACCTTAGCTCATAGACTTCACCTCAAATTTCCATCCACCTTTCCTCCTCGCGTTCTTCCGTTAACTCTGGTAAATTTGCTACCGTTAAATCGAGTGCGCCCACCTCCACCTCCTCCACAGCATACGTTCAAAGTTACGCAACTTTGTTGGTATTTAACCCGAATCCCGGTGTTGAGGCGCTAATGCTCGATGATTATACCCCGAAAATAGAAATGCCGAATTCAACTTCATTGCCAGTGAAGGGCGTAGGGGACGTTGGGGTTTCGTTAGGAGTAGATAGTGAGGTCGTTTCATTTTTTTTACATAGTTTTCTCAGTGTTTTGACTGTTTTTTTTTTCATACTGCATGAAGTTATGAACAAAATTTCAGTGATTGAAGCTTAACACTCTATTTAGCTCAAATCTACCCTACGATTGGATGGAATTTACTACTAGCTGTAATTACACATATTTCTCAAGCAAGACCGTGCTCTCTTGATCAAGCAAGTATTTCTACAACTTAGAAATACCATGAAGAAAAAAACAGCACCTAGCTCTAAGTGGGAAAAGCTGTGATGGGTTCAAACTGCGAACTAGAACATACGTAGATAGTCGGTAAATGATTGATAACACATTTTTGACGGGGAAAATCTAAAAGAAAAGCATTCCACCGGAACGACAACAAAGGTCCGGCTAAGTACTCACCTCGACAGGTCTTAAAACTAATCGCCGAATGGCTCCACAGGGTCATTGGCGTCTTTAACCTAAGGTACGCTGAACCGTTGAAGTAGGCTTCCTTCTCGACCTGGACGGACGCGGTCAGCGGAGGGCATAACACTGTTGGAAGGGAGAAAGAAAAAAAAAGAAACAAAAGTGAACATGAGCATCTTGCGGGGGATAGAATGGTTTTCGGCTAGATAATGAGGGCTGCTGCCGGCCACTGGCCGCAGACGGCGTTTTTTCGGTTCGTTCTGTCTCTGTTTTTTTCGGCAAGTCATGATTAGAGCAAAACAAAAGACCCAATCTAGGCGCTGGAAGCGTGGTCAGGTCAGTAATTGGATGTTATGGTTGGTTTTGTTTTTTAGTTTCTTTGTACTTTTATATACATAGTTCTATGAACGTTCCCCTATTTAAGCAGGAAGACTGCACGCGAGATTTATACACGGCTTTGAATAGAGGATAATAAATAATTATTTGTTAAACTAATTTGCCGGATATTCTGCAACAATCAATTTGAAGAATATGCAACAATTTATCATGAATGATTAAATAATGATTCAAAATAATCGCAATTTATGTTATTAAAAATTGATTCAGTATAGCGTCCACCGATCCATATCAAATTAAATATAACCGACTGCCGAAGCATGCCAAGTAAAAACTAAACAAATATTGAATTGTTTTATTATACGTATCAAATTAAAATCTACTTCAGCGACTACGTATACCCGCAATCAAAGATACGCGCTAGATAGTCGCCTAAGGAAACAGACCTGTTTTCAAATTTTCCATCACAGGGCTATTATAATTCTAGAAAAAGGGTGACCACATGGCCGCATGATGTGATGACGCCTGCGACTATACGTGCTATTTGTACCGCGATTGAATTTCGACCATCATATATGGGCTTGAAATGTAGTCGCCATAATGTTGCTTTTCATGCAACGCACAATACATTATAGACACTATAGATTCTATAGACTCGCGGAGAAATGGTTGAGTAATATAAATTTAATGTGTTTTACCGTCAAATTAGAGTGTACCGAGCGAATATGACGTCACGCAATCCATTGTCGCTATTGAAATCGTGACGTCATTCTCGTTTGGCTACACGAACTGACAGTTGTCAGTCTCCGTGAGTCTACGGAATCTATAGTGCCTATAACAATATATGAACACGTAACTTGCCCACTTTACCTAACAAGAGATGGTTATGATGGTGTCCCCGGGGATATCAACCGGACTAAAGCCTGTATTCGCAATAATCGGTACACAGAAGTAAGGCTGTAACTCTGTAATGAATCGGTAGAATTGGCCAAATAATTGACTGAGAACTCTTTGGTGTATGTTCATTATTTGTGCCAAATTTCATAAAAATCGATGCATTACTTTTGACTGTGGGTGAAAAACAAACAGACGTGGTTTTATGCATTTTGTACAATCATGACCAATTTTCATTTGCATAACAGATGATTATTTTACACTACAGTTCATAGCTTTGTGATGATAATTATGGAATTTCGTTAGCAGTTATGATACTTATAGAGACACTTTTTTGCAAAATTTCATCAACTTTGATCAGTTGGTTTGAAAGCTACTGGTGTTGATAGGGGTGAGTGTTAGTGAATATTTTTCGTGTTTTCCATGTGCGATGTTTGCCTATTCATAACTTTTAAATTTCTCTGCAAATTTTCATGAAATTTTCACAGAAGGTAGTTGATTACGTGTAAATAATGCCTGCAAAGTTTGATGGTTATTGGTATAGTACTTTCGATAGTACAATCGAAAAAATAAAGGGTGCTGACTAATTGCTGTCTGAGGGGCTAAAATCACGTTCAGTTCCAATATATGTTTCGACTATAAAATTCTTGATAGTGCATCGATTTTTTTGAAATTTTGCCCATGCAACATATTGAGATTGAGAGGTTTGTGTTTAAAATTTTAGCCATTTCCTTTGCCAAATTCAAAAGTTACAGCACTGACAAGCAAAACTAGGGGCTGTACAAAATTCAATGGCGCACATTCGACTCTTTCATTGCTTCAACAAAAAGTACTGCACCGATTTACATTAAATTTTGTAGGTAAAATGAACACATCTTAAGATGTTATTAGGCCAAATTAGAACAATTTTAATGTATCTATTGCAGAGTTACAGCTGTATTTCTGTGTCCCGATTATTGCGGATACAGGCTTTATTTTTGTATGATTCTACTTGTGGAGATGTGAATAAATCTAAATCCTTTCGGATGATGGACCAGTGATGTAGTCAGGAGGGACCCATAAAGGGGCAACTTTGGTCAAACGAAATAATAACACAGCTTGTTATATAAGAGTTTAAATTTCAATTTTCAGTTACATAACTGGTCGTATTTTCCCTGTAATTTTGATTAAAAAATGTACACCTATAAACTCAAAACAGCGCAAAAAATTACGGCTTATAAAACATCTTGCAGGTTTTTTTTTCTTTTTTTATTATTATAGACGCTTTAACCTCGCGGGTCATTCGCGTCATTGCAGGTTGTATAAGATGCATTATAATACACTTGTAGTGCTAATAATTTCAGACATAGCTGGTTCGAACCAACTTTCAAATTATCACTAGCTCTAATCAAGTTATTAAAGAACCACAACAACTTGCAAAATACTTTTAGTGATCCAAATCATTGGTTGTATACATTATTATTATTATTATTATTATTATTATTATTATTATTATTATTATTATTATTATTATTATTATTATTATTATTATTATTATTATATTATAATAAAGCAATTACAAAATGGTATAACTCATAGAAAACACAAATAATACACAGTATAAGCATTGGTTGGAATCGAGTTATATAAGAGAGACAAACATTACAGAATTCGCAATTAAAACAAACAAATGAGAGGCCCATTACGCGAACCTTTCACCCACCTTACTCTATATGTCTTCCTTTAGGGACTATTCATGCTATATTTTGCATCACCTGAATCTCCTCTTGCTAAAAAGTTGCCTTTCGAATTTCATAAATTGTGCTATGAGTTCTGCAAGATATTTATCCGGTACTACTTTTGAAAGCCTGAAATAAATTTGCGGAGGTATGCTTTCTAACATTCCTTCACGTATTGCGCTGAAAATTCTATCATGAATTCTACTAAGAACAAGACTAAGAATGGTTTTAGGAAAGCTAACAGCGATTTACTAAATTATCCCGTTACGAGTTTCGATTAAAATTTTCCTTTCGTGGATTCTTGCTGAAATTCCGCTAAGTTCTGACAGTGATTTCTGAAGTCAGATTTTTCTTCAGATTTTTTTTTGCCAGAATTGGATTTCTGCCTGGAACAAAAATGCCACCAGACTTTCTCCACGAAAAGTTCGTGATATTTTCAAGATTATTTTTATCAGTTTCATCGGAAAATTTTTAAACAACTGAATCCTGTCTTTAATTGTTTTTTTTTTCAAATATTACAAATTACTTTTTATGTACTCTTCTAGATATTAAACTTAACTGAAAATGGCTGAACTCAAACCTCTCAGTATAATTTATTTCCACCAGCAAAATTAAAATTAATTAAGCAATACTCTATCAACCATTTTATAGTTGAAACATGTTCTGGGACCAAGCATGCTATAGTACTGCTCGAAGTATTGTTATTATGCAATTGTATTGCTTCAATAATGATGACATTTGGCAGGCATAATATATACATAATCAACTACCTTCTGTGAACATTTCATAAGAATTAGCAATAAATTCAAATGTAACGAACCTGCATACATATTTGGTAAAAGGTTTCTAGAGCCCTTGGAAATTTGGAGAAGTAATCCCAACAGAGTAATAAACTTTATAAAACGAGTTGTGCCTAGTTGGGATCAGGTGTTACATCAACCATTGTCCATCACAGCTCAATTGTGACAGGATACTTGACTAGCACCAAATTAAATATGGGTCATACCACAATATTTCTAAATAATGGACGCAGTGGTTGAAAGGCCCTACAGATGAGGAAAAAAAACCTGCATACATCACATATGAAAAACACGAAAACTGATCCCAAATACTCACTCACATCAATGCTGATAGCTGTCAAACAAGTTTACAAAATTGATGGAATTGTTTGAAAGTTGTTGAAAATTTGAATGTTTTCGTTCTTCTAGGTAATAAACACATTGATAGAGATTTAGAAGTGCCGCAAACGTTTTAAAGATGAATTTCCAACTAATACAAAGATGCATTAATTGTCATAATTTTGACAATTTTCCTTCATTTTTTAAACTTTTAGCATTGTTATTAAAACTATGTTTTGAATAAACTTGTAAAACGTACATGTTTCCATAAATTGCGTAATGTATGATCATATTATTTATTTCTTTTTACTCAAAACTAGAGCTGTTGGGACCGAGAACTTTTCAACGGTTTTATAATTGTAAAAAAAAATTACATGCTTTTCCAGATATTTTTGTTTTTTTTAGAAATGTCATAAACATGTTATTTATTTTTTTTAGAATGAGTGTAATCAGTTTCGTACCTTTTAATTCCACACTATGTTGCTTATCCTTTGACAGATACGCGTATTTCGACTACCACTTGGTCGGCGTTAAGTCAGAGGGGACCAAGTAACAACATTGACGAAACTTAGATTTTTAGGGCATTTGATGAAGAATTACTTAAGCTACTTGGAACATTCACCCAATTTTCTTAATGTTATAATTAACGAGAGTTGTAGCACAATTTTCTTTTGATTGAACTGCAAAAATCGATAATAATGTGCAGTCAGAGTGTACCGTATGCTTGTTGTCAAGAGAGTTGAAATAATGTGTATTGGTTAAAATCCAATAAATGAAATAGTTTATCATCAAAAAGTGATACGTTTCTAAATCGTATGACTCCCTAACGTATTTTCTGATGAATATTGATCAAGAAAGCATGTGAAATTCCATTTTATTATAATCAATATCGTATTTTACAGATCATCGTGTTGAATCATATTGTGGCATTTCGCAGACAGAGTGGACCATGTGTCTCTAAGAAAAATAGTTGAAATTATCTTATTCTTCGTAATCCTTTCCAAATCAAAATGTGTTTGTTAAGTAGCTGTTGGGCATCATATTGAAATGTACCAATACCCGTTTCATGAAGAAATTGATTTTACCGATTATTTAAGAATTGTGTACTTGGTTCACTCTGTCTGAACGAATTTTTGAAAAATGCCAGTCCTCTGAATAAATTATTATGAACACTGTGTAACTACAGTATTTCAAAAACGTACCGAACTATGAAAATACATTCAAAAGTTCAGTTTGCGATCAGTCTTCGTATCGGTTGGACGTATTTTCAATTGCGAGAAGCTTTTCTGTCAGTAGTGTGGTGTGATGGCTCTCAATTCCCGAGAGCACACATTTAAAGTAGATTTGTCAAACTTCACGCGACGGCCAAGTTATGAACAAATCCACGGTTTTGTTAGGCTAACACTTGGCTTACAACCTAATCAGGTGAAACGCCTGCAAATCAATCATGCTGCGAAATGTGTGCATGTTAAATGTGCAGACCAAGCGATGGCTGAAAAAATAGTAGAAGAACACGACGGACGACACGAGCTGGAAGTGCAAGGCAGCAAACATCGAATACGATTAACGATTGACAGTGGTTGCACTGAGGTCAAAGTTCACGACCTCTCCGAGAGTGTGAGCAACGAAGATGTAGCTGGTTTTCTTCGTCATTTCGGCGAAGTTCACAGTGTGAAAGAATTGAGTTGGGGTCCCTCATTTGCCTACCAAGATGTTTCTTCTGGGGTACGCATAGTAACGATGACACTTCGTAGCCACATACGATCGTTTGTTACGATTCGAGGTGAAGAAACTTTGGTTACCTACCGAAATCAACCAGCCTCATGTAAGCATTGCACCCAACCCCTACACCCCGGTAGTAGGGGAACAGAGCCCAAAATGCCAAGATGGGGTAAAATGGCCCAACTCATAAAATCATTCCTGAATGGGACTTGATCAATAGTATTGGTGAATGGTGTCAAGATACGTTTGCATCGAATATTCTTCTAGAAGCTAGGCCACGAAACCCACGAAAAATCTTTTGATTTCCCAATGAAAACTGGCAACTTCCGGTTTTTCGTGCTTGCAATTAAGGTTTTCTGTTGATTTTATTACCAGCCAAGTGTTTCCAACGAGATTGAGACACGCATGGAGACGCATGGTTGTTGATGTCTACGTTTTTCATGTTAGGGGTCATTCAAATATTACGACCATCGTTTTGCGGGGAGGGGGGTAACACTCCATTTATTGAGTATACGAAAAAGCGGGACAGAGGAGGGAAAAGGAGTCGGAAATGCCCGAAAACTGATGGACGTAATTTTTGAATGTTTTCATGAAGTGGCATCTTACCCCACGGCAGATGGTCGTTTTGCACCACTTCCGTTTTACGAATCAGTTTTTAAAGTCGCTAAAAATCGATGAAAATACAATAATTTAGTGAATATTTTTTCTGAAGTATCGAGCAAATATTGTCTAGTTGCTGTTACCACTTTGAAAGCCTAACAAATGAGACTAATTATCATTGAAAACGATGAAAGTTTGAAAAATGGCATTTTACCCCACTTGACCCTACATGTGTGCAACACAAAAAAACACTCCAAGTCAAACGCAACAATCAATCAACATCCAACGACCTCGCGGGCGATGATAGACCGACACGCAATCTAGTGACCGAATTGAACGAGCCGAACATCTGTTCAAGCTCCAGTGCAGTGGACGAGAACCCGAAGAACAAGCCATCGATCGACGACGTCGCAACTACCGGCGGTGGAAAAAAGAGGAGGAAGCAGAAAGATCAGCAACAATGCGTACAGCAGCCCGCGTGTGTGCAAATGATTGGACAAACAACAGAGTCGCCGCCGAGAAAAAAGCAGGATGGGAACTTTTTTCGTAAAGTGAAGCAGGGAGACGGAGAGCGCATCCCAGATGTTGATATGAGTACCGATTGGAAGGATGATGAGTCGGAGCCCGAGCCCGACCGCAACGACATGGATGCATGGCTTGCCTGGGTGCAAAACAGCATTGATAGAGGAATGCGTAGACGAGACTCCAAATCCAATAGTAAATAATGTGTGATTTGTAATTGTGTTTTTTGCTATATGTATTGAATTCGTATTCCGACCCGAATGATCATGTTTGATTAAAGGGTCGTTAATAAAAAAACAAACAAACAACAAACATTCAAAAGTTGTTAGCTATTAAATGTTCAAGTTAAAAATTCTTGAATAGCTCATTAATTGACTACCCTTTATGTGATATTGAACTGTTGTACTTGGTTCACTCTGACTGACTGACTGGTTGCTCGCCGCGTGACGTGAAAATCGTTGTCGGCGACATGAACGCGCAGGTAGAAAGGGAGGAAATGTACAGACCGGTAATCGGGCGAAACAGCCTGCACGCCGCGCCGTATCGAATGATAACGGCCAGCGATGCGTAAACTTTGCAGCCTCCCGTGGTATGGTAGTCCGAAGCACCTTCTTCCCCGCAAAGATATCCACAAAGCCACCTGGAGATCACCCGACCATCAAACAGAAAACCAAATCGACCACGTTCTAATCGACGGTAAATTCTTCTCAGATATAACCAACGTCCGCACATACCGCAGTGCGAATATAGATTCGGTTCACTACTTAGTCGCTGTATGCATGCGCTCAAAACTTTCGACAGTTATCACCACGCGTCGAAGTCGAACGCCGCGGCTCAACATCGAGCAACTTCGTAACGTAGAAGTGGCTCAAGACTACGCGCAGCAGTTAGCAGTGGCCCTACCAACGGAAGAGCAGCTTGGCGCAGCTACACTTGAAGATGGCTGGAGGGATATCCGATCCGCCATAGGTAGTACCTCGGTTGCAGCACTAGGCTTCGCGACTCCGAATCACAGAAACGACTGGTACGACGGCGAATGTGAACAGTTGAAAAACGAGAAGAATGCAGCATTGGCGAGAATGCTGCAACACCGTACGAGAGCGAATGAGGCACGTTACAAACAGGCGCGGAACAGGCAGAACTCAGTCTTCCGGATGAAGAAGCGCCAGCAGGAAGAACGAGATCGTGGACACACGAAAGTTCTACGAGAAGCTGAACCGCTCGCGCAGAGGCTTTGTGCCACAAGCCGACATGTGCCGAGATAATCACGGGAATATTCTCACGAGCGAGCGCTGCCTACAAGATACTCTCTCAAATTTTATGCCGCCGACTATCACCGATTGCAAGAGAGTTCGTGGGGCAATATCAGGCTGGATTTATGGGTGAACGCGCTACAACGGACCAGATGTTCGCCATCCGCCAGGAGTCCCTTCGAATCTCGCAGAGGGTTACGGCAAGGTGATGGTCTTTCGTGCTTGCTGTTCAACATTGCTTTGGAAGGTGTAATAAGAAGAGCGGGGATAAACACGAGTGGGACGATTTTCACGAAGTCCGTTAAGCTGCTTGGTTTCGCCGATGATATTGATATTATTGCTCGTAAATTTGAGACGATGGCGGAAACGTACATCCGACTAAAGAGTGAAGCCAAGCGAATCGGATTAGTCATTAATGTGTCGAAGACAAAGTACATGATGGCAAAGTGCTCCAGGGAGGAATCACCGCGCCCGCCACCCCGAATTCATATTGACGGTGATGAAATCGAGGCGGTTGAAGAATTCGTGTACTTGGGCTCACTGGTGACCGACGACAACGACACCAGCAGAGAAATTCAGAGGCGCATTGTGGCAGGAAATCGTGCCTACTTTGGACTCCGCAGAACTCTACGATCGAATAAAGTTCGCCGTAACACGAAGTTAACCATCTACAAAACGTTGATTAGACCGGTCGTCCTCTATGGGCACGAAACATGGACCCTACGTGCAGAGGACCAACGCGCCCTTGGAGTTTTCGAACGGAAGGTGTTGCGTACCATCTACGGCGGAGTGCAGATGGAAGACGGGACTTGGAGAAGGCGAATGAACCACGAGCTGCATCAGCTGCTGGGAGAACCAACCATCGTCCATACCGCGAAAATCGGGAGGCTACGGTGGGCGGGTCACGTCATCAGGATGTCGGATAGCAACCCGACTAAAATGGTTCTCGAGAGTCATCCGACCGGTACAAGACGACGTGGAGCGCAGCGAGCTAGGTGGGTCGACCAAGTGGAGGACGATCTGCGGACCCTGCGCAGAGTGCGGAACTGGAGACAAACAGCCATGGACCGAGTGGAATGGAGGCGGCTACTATGTACAGCAGAGGCCACCCCGGCCTTAGCCTGAACGGTAAGGTAAGTAAGTCAGTTATCCACTGGAGTGGATAACTGACACTGAGGAAGATCAGTTTAATGTAATCAGTTTCGTACCTGTTAATTCCGCCCTATGTTGCCTATCCTTTGACAGATACGCGTATTTCGACTACCACTTGTAATCTTCCTCAGTGTCAGTTATCCACTCCAGTGGTAGTCGAAATACGAGTATCTGTCAAAGGATAGGCAACACAGGGCGGAATTAAAAGGTACGAAACTGATTACACTCATTCGAAGAGGGTATTCTGCTTAGAGGGTTCGAAAAGTCGGTACAAGATGTTATTTATTAATACTATGAAGCTTTTCTTCGGCAAACATTGTTAAAACATGTCAAAACACTTTTTTATGCTTTTTTTCAGTAATTTTAACTCTATCGAAAAACCTGCATTAAATGTAAAATTAAATTTGCGGAAGTTTGTTTTTAAAGTTAAAAACTGCATAATAAGAAACTTAGCATCATATTTAGGGTTATGGTATAAATAGGAACATTTTTCAGAATACTAAAAAAAATAAAGCTAAGGATTCAAATATTAAGCGATGAAACGATTTTGGGCGCTACAATTTTAAAAGAAACTGGTAATTCATTTTATTAACAAAAATAACATTGAAAGTACGATTGAAGTGTTAAAGTTGGTCAAGCAATTGAAAAGTTAGTTTTCTACAAAGTTTAGCTTTCAAGTAAGAAGAAAAAATAAAGAAAATCTTGTAAATCTAATATTTTTTCCTGGTTTTTGAAAACAACTAGTACCCAAGCTTATTCAATAATCAATTTCTAAGGAAATGATGCCAAAATATTGAAACTTGTTTGAAAATTGACAAATTTATGATAAAGTGAAAGCAAATTTTCATTACTCTAAAAGGCCTTTGTGACATCTCTAAATCTAAACACTCTTGACCCAAACTATAGTTTCTCTTTCTATGTGTCAAAAGTTTTTGAAAAATAAGCTGAACCCTAAATAACAAACATACACCAATGAATTCTCTGTTAATGTTTCGAACCATTTTACTGATACATTATGGTGGCATTTCTGTCTCGAGATTATTGCTGATACCACCTTTAGCAGTGAACAAAATTTAAATAAAACATATCTTTGCCTACACAGGTTCAAATAGATTTTGAGATGAAATTTTTCATTTTGATTTACTTCGAAATATTGTTTTGTTGCTTTTTCGCACTGTACCTGTACCTTTCCTATTGCGTATCTGCTTAAATTTTCCGAAAGTTGAAAATGAGTTCCTCTCCCCTTTTTTTTAGAAATTTCTCCAGGAATTTCTCCAGAGAATCTTTTTTGGAATTCTTCCAGGAATTTATCCATAGCATTTATCTACAGATTGTCATGGAAATGTCACAATAGATTTTTCTAGAAACTTGAACTTCTCCAAGAGGTTCTTTAGGAATTCATCCAAAAACTCGTTTAATAATTCTTGCTGAAATTCGTTAAGAATATTTCTAAACGATTCTTTCAGACATTCCTCGAATAATAGTTTCAATCAGGTATTCCTTAAGAATTTTCTGTAGGGACACTTCCAGGAGTTATTCCACTGATTTTTCCAGGAATTCCTCCAAGTTTTTTTTCCTTTGGGATTTCTTTTGAAATTTCTCAAAACATTCTTCTTGTCATTCCAAAAGGGGTTTCTCTAGTAATGATCTCAGCTATTCCTTTAAAGATTCCGTTGAAAAGTCCAATTCATGCAGGAATTCTTTCCCAGCCTCTTCCAGGAATTGTACGCAGAGCTGCGCAATAGCAGCTGCTACTGTTGTTGCATGGGGAGTTGGGAGACATCACCACCCCCAGAAAGAGCAGCTGTAGTGCTACAGATAAAACATTATTAAATAACTTTTTTCACAGTCATCTAATCGTTTTGCAGCCTTCGAAGGAAAGTTTCATGGATGAATTTTCTACCAGAAGCGTTGGTCGATTCTGAAAATTTCTTGCTTATTCTTTTAGGAATTGTTTCACAACTTATTTGAAAAATTCCTTCAGCGAATGCTTCGGATACTTTTCCAAGAATGTTTTGTCGGAAAACCCTCTGCGTATTTCCTCAGGAACTTTTACAAGGATTCCTTCATAAGTATCATTATGTATAGGTTTGAAAACAGTTCCAAAGGTTTCCTGAAAAAAATACTTCAAGTATTTTTCAAGAATTCCTTCGGCAGGATGTCAGTAGTAGCTCAATTAAGTTTTCCTTGGGAAACTCCTCTAAGGATTCTTTTATGAATTTCTCCAGGAATTTCTTCTGAGATTTATCCAAGGATTGCCCCAAGTATTCTTCAAAAATCCCATCAATAATTCCTCCATGAATTCCGCCAAGGACTCCTTTAGGAACTTCTGCACAAATTACATTGAAATTGACACCAAAGATTCTTTCCGGAACTCCTACTATTCTTTCAAAAATGTCTACGAAAATTCCTTCAGGTATTTGTTCAAGGAATACATAAGAAATTTCTCCAAAGATTGTTTTTCAAGAATTTCTTCAAGAATTATTCTGGGAATTTATCCAAGAGTTCTTCAGTTTTCAACACTTCATTCCGAAATTTCTTAAAGATCTTACGTTAATACCTTCAATGATTTGTCCAGCAAATCACTGGACTCCTTTCAGAATTGAAGAATTTCTTCAATTCCTGCTTCAGGAACTCCGTTAAGAATTTCTTGACTAATTCTTCCATGACTTTTTCTAAAGCGCTTGCAAACATGTTTTCCGGCATTTCTCCCAGGGTTGCTCAAGGAATCACTCGAATAATTTTCCAAGCAGTTTCTTCAAAAACTTTTTTACGTATTCCTTAAAGGACTGCTTCAGGAATTCTCTCATGAACTCCTCCTAGGGTTTTCATCAGAAATTTATCCAAAGGATACTTCAGGAACTTCTACAAGGATTTCTTCAGGAATGGCCCAACAAAAAAAAATAAATAGAATTGTTTTTAAAGATTCCTGCAGGAAGAAGGAAGCTTCAAGAACTCCTTCGAGAACCCCTCGAGAAATTCATACCGGAATAACTTTCAAGAATTGTTTAAGGATTATTTCAAGAAAATTCCCAAAAATATACAGGATTTTTAAGAATTCTGTTACGAATTCCTGTAAAAATTCCCCCAAAGATCCAATCCAGAGTTCATTCAGCAACCATTAAGCTTTAGGATGACGGACTTCTTACCAATAGTGGACTGCCAGCAATATTTTGTTTTCCTAAATATCCCGCTCAAATCTCAACCATAACGAATAAAGACACGAACTTTCTTGGTGATCTAAATTATGAGATATGACCAAATGAGAGTTAATGCTTGAGTTGCATTTATAACTGAATGATATCCATATTTGTTATTATATCTTAGGATATAAGGTTCAACGTCCGTAAACCCAACAAAGATTTCTCAATTAAAGCGACAATAACCAGAAACAATACCGATCCTCTCGAAGAGAGTGTTCAACTATCCAAATAAATTAACACAGAGCCACAAACGCCACGCATGGGAACCTACTCCATTAGATTCTCTCGAAATTCCGCTCATGTCGACAAAACAGTGCATCCGTTTCCCCGTTAACCGGTACGTGCCCACCGACGTTCAAAGACCTCGCACCGCTACTATTTCACGCATTCAAGTGACGAACCGGGCGACAACAACAACAACAACGGAAAATTCGATTAAGTCGACAGGGGTCCCACCTTCACGGTGCTAAACCACGCGCCGCAGTCGCGTCGTAATCTGCGCAAGTCGATAGCCTAGGAACAACCTGCCTGCTGTTGCGGCAGACATACGATAATAGGTAAAGCAAAAATCTGCCGCTAAGGCATTTCACCCTCTGCCGGCCGGCCGGAACATTGAAGCGTTTGTTGGTGGTAATTTTCCCCCGAAAAATGCAAGAGCAAGATCACCCTTTAGGTGCGCAGGCAGGTAGGATGGCAAAGCATCGGGCCCGCTGCTGCTGGTAAAGATGCCATGAAATTGTTTTGCACCCTTTCTTCATACTTAATCACGGGGAAGACAATCGTGCGTTTTATCACCCGCGAGGAGCTGGAGGTTTGCCCGCTACTGCAGCCGGCATACACTCTCGATTGAAAGTTTGGAATCACGCTCAATTCCGTTTCCTCGTCTTCGTTGCAATGTCCCCCGGTCCCGAAATCAGCATAAATGTCTCTGCTGCTTCTGTTTGTTTTCGTTACATGTTCCATGCTGCAGCACTACCGCTCTCACTGCGATCTTTTACGAAACTCTACGCATATGCAGTGACGTGACGACATCCGATTGCTTCAGTCGATCTAGGTTGTACGGAGGCGGCCGTCGGTACTGTATATTGTTGTAGACGGAGACTTTTGAGTACCGTTTGACCGTCACCAGGTAGTGGTCAAAGTCGATATGTAGCGTCGCGGTAGGTCCTGACGTCGATCATTTCGGAGAAGTTCTGTCCGTTATTCAAAACGTAGTTGATGATCTATTCTGTCTAATCTCCATCAGGTGTAATACTAAGAGAGACTGTGTTGTAAGAAGGTTCTACGAATGGCCATGTTCTTGAGTTTGAAAGGCGCTTAACTTTCTAACTAATGTTGGAAAAGTATAGGCTTTGCACAACCAGGGAATATCGGAAACTATTGATCGGCAGTGTAAAAAGACAGTGAGAGTTGATGCATGCTTTCCGCACGGGGGCTTTCGGATTGTTATTGCATCCGGCGCGGTGGCGGTATGCAGTGGACCCGGTGGTTGATGTTCGACAGCCTATAGGTACGGTTGGCATAATTGTGTCCCATGAGAAAAGTTCCACGCTCTGCCTGCGTTGTCGCATCACCACCATCTAGGGAGCGAAGCCCCAATCCATATCAAAACATGCTTGTCGTAGCTTAGAGTGAGTCTTAGTGTACAAAAAGAAACACTTCGATATTGGAGCTAACTCAGATCACCCATTCGATGAAATGAACAGAAAAAAAAAGTCATTAAGCATTTTTTACTGATCAACGTTTGACCATCGAAATCTGATTGGGACATGACGCTAGATTCCATCAAAATGTAATTCTCTCGTTCCCAATCATGTTCGATCATTAAAAGCCAATGCAAGCACAAAACAACACATCAATCAAACCACCAAATGGGATCATTAGTGGACCGTCAACAAGGCAGGAATGCTACTTTCAAAAGGTTCGAAAGAATGCAGTTTCAAATGCGTCGAGTGAACGAATGAGTGATTCACTTTTGAAATGCTTTCGATCATTGAAACAAACTTTGTTTTATTATAAACTCATTATTTTACCGAAAATAAATTTATTGTCACGACAGTAATTGAATGGAGAATAAACACACATCTGAATAATAAAACTCGTTTTGAAAAAGTTGTACTGATATGCTAATTTAATTTTCTTGTACTTAATCGATTGAAGCTGATTACCCTACGAGATGTACGAACTTACTACTTACATACATGCATCGAAACAACAATAAAATCGCGATGTGCGTGTTCAACAAGAACATTGACCTCTTCTCAGCAATAACAATACGAGCAGTAAACGCCGCGATCTTCATTAACCGGCAACACCAAGCTCCCCTTATAAGTTATAAGTACTTGCTTTGCTCATTTATATCCACCAGTCCGGCAAATGCAGTATAGTTGAAAAACATGCAAGGAACTAAACAATCAATCAAGAATGGGGAAAATAGTATAACAAGTCTTAGGGATACAGAAAAACTTGTAGTTGGAAGGCACAGAATGTTGCTAATTGACAAATCGATTTGTGAAAAAAATGCGTTCTGGTGGGATTCAAACCCACGACCCCGTATTCGCTAGACCGGTGCTTTAAGGAATGTTTATGGTGTAGACTTATTACCTGTTCTGTAGCTTAGTTGGTTAAAGCACCGGTCTAGCGAATACGTGGTCGTGGGCAGAGTTTCCAATTGCTCATGTGTACATAAATGTGACAGCGAGCCTCCTACCAAATTGTCTCCCAGCTCTTCAAAATCGCAGTGTGCTGCGCTGCTAAGAGGCTCACGAAAATCTTGTGGGTGCGAGCTTAGCGCCTAGCTCCCGAGGAGCTCGTCTCATGCGCTGCGTGAGCTGTTGGTATCTAAGGTGAAAAACAATTTCTTGGTAACGAAGAACCTCAACAACTTTTTTCCGTACACAACTCAAGTGTCTGGTTGGTCTATACGATACGACTAGGGACTCTCAATGCAAAGGTTAAGGTATCAATTCTCGTTCGTTTAGGAAGTTTTTGTCGTGAAATTTTCTAATTTAATCAGCGCATGAGACGAAGCTCATGAGACACATCTTGAGAAAAATGAGGCACACAACTTTCAGTCTCAAAATGTACAGAGCTCCTGGGAGCTCGCTCGCCATGTGGCTCCCGTACATGGGACTACAGCACGTGTACATCAACTCTGGTCGTGGGTTCGAATCCCACCAGAACGCGATTTTTTTCACAAATTCCTCTCTCAATATGTCAATTGGGTTTTTAAATTAAGAAAAATGTATTGATTTTTTGATTTCATACGAAAGAGCACCTTTTCCTGAACCAGTATGATTTTTTTTCAGATTTTTAGAACTTTATTTTGGTACCTACTTCAAATTGATTTTTAAATAGGTTCCCGGGCACCAAAATTCATGAAAATTGGATTTCGGCTCAGTTTTGCATGCAGATTCAGAATATGGAATTATCTCAACACCGGTAAAGAAGCCAATTGACAAAATTAAAAGAAAAAAAAAGACACGGACACGTTTAGTACTTCCAGTGAGCTCTATTCGCTCTTTGAAGGAAGCACGACACTAGACAACGGACTAGCGTGCAACGCCCAGTGGCACAGCCGAAAACTTTTCCTGACAGCTGCGGCGGGAATCGAACCCGCGCTCCTAGCACGATGCGACTAAATGCTTGGTGACACTAGCCGCACGACCACGAAGCCACGTGCCTTCTAACTATAAGTTTTTCTGTATGTTTATGACATACCATCAAATCTGGTAAATGCCAGTAAACGGCAACATATGTCAGTGTAAGTCTTACGGGATAATCAAAATTATGAGAAAGATCAAACTATTATAGTCACTAATGTCAATTCTATTACAGAGCATTTTCAGCCCAAAACACGGAAAATGCCGTTACGCCGATATTTTCAATGTTAATGAGATTTTTGTACAGCGCCCAATTTTATTTTATTCTAATTCTACTATATCGCACTGGTTGTCTTTGCGCGGTTGTCCCGTTAGCCTAGTGGTTAAGGCTATGGATCGTCAATCCGGAGACGGTGGGTTCGACGGCAAGTTATCTCAAAAACACCAAAAAAATACCTCTCCAAATTTTTGACTGTATGTTCAGCAAATAATGCTACGTTCTTAGCAATAGATGCCGCTGCTGATGCCAAACAACTTTGTCGAAGACACCATGTGTCGGAAATGCTTCGTTTTGGAGTAAATAATTTTGTTCCGCTAGATTGCGATTCTGGCCCTTAGTGCATTCTAGGGATCGTTTCAGCCATTGGAGCAGTTTATGAATTTTTGAAATTTGTTATTGCTACATTTTATTTATTTATTTATTCACTCCATCTTCAACATAGTCGCACAGATTGTAAAACTTAAACTAAACAAAAAACATATTATTCTAAATTTGTTAACCTATTTTTGAACACAGTTTTCGACATATTAAATGGTGATCCACTAGCCTCTGCCCAGCAACTCCTATCCCTACCTCCACGCGGTACCGGCCGAAAACTATGAGCAACCTTAGGGAAGATCGGGTAACCAACCCCGGTGGGAACTTTGGTCGTAGGCTGACAGGGAAGGGAGGGGGCTTGCTTCGGTAAACCTGAGCGTCTGTTCTCCAGGAGCGGCTCACAACAGCGTCTGATCCCCATGTTAGGGGCGGCTGATCTACGTCCGAGTGCCAGGGAAGGACTCTAAGCTCAACTGTGCACTATGGTCCTCCGGAAAGTAGGGAGTTGGTGTCAGGCCCTACGAGCCAGCCGTAAAAAAACCATTGTAACGGAAAACCAGCAACAGAATAATACGAACCGAGACCAACGGCAACGCCCCAGCGAACAAAAAGGACATGCGATTGGAAACTCGGTACGTGGAACTGCTGATCTCTCAACTTCATTGGGAGCACCCGCATACTCGCCGATCTACTAAAGGACCGCGGGTTCGGCATCGTAGCGCTGCAGGAGGTGTGTTGGACAGGATCCATGGTGCGAACGTTTAGAGGTAATCATACCATCTACCAGAGCTGCGGCAACACACGCGAGCTGGGAACAGCTTTCATCGTGATGGGTGATATGCAGAGGCGCGTGATCGGTTGGTGGCCGATCGACGAAAGAATGTGCAGGTTGAGGATCAAAAAGCCGATTCTTCAACTTCAGCATAATAAACGTGCACAGTAGTATGGGACACGCTTGTATGAAAAAAATAAATCCTCGCTCCGGTCGACTTTTTAGATCCCATTTAGGCTCCATATGAACTGTACAAAATTTCAGCGCAATCGGTGAAACTACATATAATTTAGCGCAAGCGGTTCAAAGTTTGCATATGATTTACTATGGGAAAAGTTACACTTTCAAACACAAAATCCCAGAGGTCGCCCTTTGTCTCCTTAATTCAAATCGATCACCGCTTCTTGTAGGAAAATCATTTATGAAACTTTCCTTCGAAGACCGCAAAACGATTGGATGCTTGTGGAAAAAGTTATTGATTTATTACTGATTAGTGATCCAACAAACGGCTTTTTGTTTTCTTTTATCAGCAGCACTGCTGCTGCCGTTGTTGCATGGGGTGGCGGGAGGCATCACCACCTCCCAGAAACAGCAACAACCAAGGCAGCAGCTACAGTGCCTGATCTTCGTGCCGAAATATGCAGGGATAAAGACGGAGGCCTCTTGACGGACGGACGTGAGGTGATCGAAAGGTGGAAGCAGCACTTCGATCAGCACCTGAACGGCGTGGAGAACGTAGGCACGGGAGCCCACGGCAACGGAGGAAACCACGACGCCAGTGCAGCGGAGGACGGAAATGAACCAACTCCCACGATGAGGGAAGTTAAGGATGCCATTCACCAGCTCAAAACCAACAAAGCAGCTGGTAAGGATGGTATCGCAGCTGAACTCATCAAGATGGGCCCAGAAAAGTTGGCCACCTGTCTGCATCTGCTGATAGTTAGGATCTGGGAAACCGAACAGCTACCGGAGGAGTGGAAGGAAGGGGTAATCTGCCCCATTCACAAGAAAGGCGACCATTTGGAATGTGAGAACTTCAGGGCGATCACTATTTTGAATGCTGCCTACAAAGTGCTATCCCAGGTCATCTTCCGTCGTCTGTCTTCATCGACGGGCGGTCGACAACGGACCAGATCTTTACCGTACGGCAAATCCTCCAGAAATGCCGTGAATTCCAGGTCCCAACGCATCACCTGTTCATCGACTTCAAAGCGGCATACGACAGTATCGACCGCACAGAGCTATGGAGAACCATTTTCCTAGAAAGCTGACTCAACTGATTAAAGTAACGATGGACGGTGTGCAAAACTGCGTAAGGGTTTCGGGTGAACTATCCAGTTCATTCGAATCTCGCCGGGGACTGCGACAAGGTGATGGACTCTCATGCCTACCCTTCAATACCGCTCTGGAAGGTGTGATGCGACGAGCCGGGCTCAACAGGCGGGGAACGATTTTCACAAAATCCGGTAAATTTGTGTGCTTTGCGGACGACATGGACATTATTACAAGAACATTTGGAACGGTGGCAGAGCTGTACACCCGCTTGGAACGCGAAGCAGCAAAGGCCGGACTGGTGGTGAATGCCTCAAAAACAAAGTACATGCTGGTAGGCGGAACCGAACACGACCGGATCCGTCTGGGTAGTAATGTTACGATAGACGGGGATACTTTCGAGGTGGTGGAGGAATTCGTTTACCTCGGATCCTTACTGCTGACAACAACGTGAGCCGTGATATTCGGAGACGCATCATCAGCGCAAGTCGAATTTATTACGGGCTCCAGAAGAAACTGCGGTCGAAAAAGATTCACCCACAAAACGCTAATAAGACCGGTGCTCTACGGGCACGAGACATGGACCATGCTCGAGGAGGACCTGCAAGCACTCGGAGTTTTCGAGCGACGCGTGCTAAGGACGATCTTCGGCGGTGTGCAGGAGAACGGTGTGTGGCGGAGAAGGATCAACCACGAGCTCGCTGCACTTTGGGGCTGTCCATAAACCACGTGGTCATTTTTTTGGGACTTTTCAACCACCCCCCCCCCGCGTGGTCATTAGTCCATACAAAATTTTTTATTGGTCCATACAAAATGGTCATTGGCCGAACCCCCCCCCCCCTTATGACCACATGGTTTATGGACAGCCCCTTTACGGCGAACCCAGCATCCAGAAGGTGGTCAAAGCCGGAAGGATACGGTGGTCAAGCATGTTGCAAGAATGCCGGACCACAACCCTGCAAAGCTGGTGTTTGCAACTGATTCGGTTGGCACAAGAAGGCGTGGAGCGCAGGGAGCACGATGGGCGGACCAGGTGGAGCGTGACCTCGCGAGCATTGGGCGCGACCGAGGATGGATCGGTCGATTATGGCGAATATGATGGCGTACTATTGTTGATTATGTCTTGTCTTAAATGTGATGTTGAACAAATAAATGTATGTATGTAGATAGTCAAAGCTAGAAATCGAAAGATTAAGAGTACATCTTTTAAATGTGGAAAAATAATTGTTGTTTTGTTGGGAAATCTAAGAGTTCTGGAAAGCCAAAATTGATCTATTTATTTGGATGGGAGATTTTATTTTTTTGCGCTCCGTCCCGAAAGGAATATGAGCCCTTTGTGACTGTCAGTGTTTCATGGATAAGCTCCCATAAACTGTTGACATCACCAGAACCGTTGATCTCTACTATCCTCTCGTCTGCTACTGTGTGTCAATCTTTTCGGTCGACATGCGTTGGATATTGAAACGCATGGTTAAAATAAATGTTTATTTTGTGAAGTTGGATAATCACGCCAGAATTTTTGCGAGTACAAGATAATGATCCGAGTCAATATTCGAACCTCCGGATGGTGTCCGAGAAATGCTCTAATCTTCGCAAAAACTAGAGCAGTGGCGAAAATTAGTGCTTTTCCCCTACTAGTTTTCACAATGTTATAAGAGAAAACTCTACGTGGTTAGTGAATAACCCCTGAGCAATGATGACTCGTTCGCTGTTTGTTAACAAACTTTGTTGTCCAGTTCTGGGCAGGTGGTGATTCAAATCTAATTAGCATATGCATATAATGCAGAGTGGATGCAGTTTCTAGATGCAACTTTGACGAGTACTGCACTGTCATCCATCGTGGCAAACGGTTTCCAAGTGTGCAAAAATAGAAAAATAAAAGATTCCACAGTGGACGTACCTAAGACGGTAAATATCTTGAAATTCACGTCATGCGTAGTGCCGCTGCTGTTTTGTACCAAGAAAAGGTCTAATGGCACCGCTAAATTACCACAACCTACGATGCCGTTGTTCGGAGGAGTATTGCGCTAGTCCATGAGTTGATTAAATCAGCAGTTGGTCACTGTTTCAACAAAGCGGCGGTGTGCCTCCAAGGATCTACTGATCATCGAAGCGTGGATGAGTGAATGAGACTCGTGAAGGTGGTTAGTTCAAATGGTTCAATTTGATCGACTTTGTTCGCAAACCGGTAAAGAATCTAATCTACGGTCGTTTGCTTTCAACGTAAGCACAATTGCAATATATCTTTTTTTGCCACTAGAATATTCATCACCTGGATTCATTGGTATTCATCGGGTGTTAGAGAATCTCAAGGTAACCAGCATGCATTTTCTCCCTGCTCCGTACGACGAGCTTCTGAGATTTATGGCGAAGAAACAATTGCGACTTATTGCGCACCTTTCATTCAGCAGCATTATGATGGGGGCATCCCGAGAATGGCAACATCCACAATCCATTAGAGGTAGAAGGTATGCGGTGACGACGACAATGTGCATAAACCACAATTTGCTGAACAAAGCTCAGGCACACAGTGTCTAAATTTCATGCACGTGTTCAACCTCTTTTTCTAGTGACTGGCAACGGCAACCAAAATCCAGTGAACTAACAAACGAGAAATGAAGTGTATATGACTTGGTAACTTCAATATGGCAGCTTCATAATGGCATCCTTATAATACAAAGCCATTATAATATAACATTCAAAATAAATTTATTGAATTTAGAATCACTATGCCTTCGATGTTTATAATATTTCCAAAAAAGCATGGCAAGCAAACTTATTCAGGAATATCAAAAGAAAAAGTCTAACTTAATTTGGAATTAGTTACATCAATTAAGGCCGATGCAAATATTATATTTCTTTTATGTCCGAGACCTCTCATCGGGTACGAGGGGGGGGGGACAAAAAATAATAAGGAACAAAAAAATAAAAACGAAAAAAAAACTATTGAAAAATTAAAAATTACATCCACTATTGAAAAAATATTTTTCGACTATTGAAAAATTGTTGCTTGAAAACATTTTTTCTGTTGAAGATGGAGTCATGAGCCGCCATGTTTTTTTTCGCCCCTTCAAAATTTCGGGATTCTTGAAGGGGGGGGTGACATAAAACAAATTAAATATTTGCATCGGCCTAAGAAAAAAAGTTCGTCTTTCAAAGATATTTGAAAATTAAAACTTCATGGGGCATACTGGAAAACTTGGTGGAGCATTACCAATTTGCATGAAAATTTCAAATTTCATGAGTTTATATTTAAGAATGTTGGTTACTAACAACTGCTATTTACACACACCATTCATCGTTTCAAAACCAAATCAACAACGTGGACACACGTTGCAAAAAGAGCTCAAATTCCAAATGCAGTCAAGCGCAAAGGGGAGTTTTTATGGGGCTCTACTGAATTCTTGAAATTTGCAGCAGATTCAACCACCCATACACATGGTGGATGGTGGTGACCGGTCGTTTGGTCTGTCGGTGGCAATACCTACCTCCATAATAATAAAGATGTCAGTGATTTATGATGTATTCATTGGGAGGCCACCCCATTTTATAGTTGCGCTGCTGCTGCTGCCTTAGTGTGCTCTCCGCAGCGGAACCAAGAGTCTTTGTGTTAGCCACACTGTACTGCTTGAGTTGGCGCTTTGCAAACAATCATCGGTGAATTGGTTTGGAAATGCGAGCATCTTGTGGGTACAATACTGGTCCATTTTAGGAGCTGTTTGGAAATAGATAATCATGCATACCTACTATGAATGCAATTTTGACTGGGGTTAAAATCAAAAAGCGTGAAGCCAACACTAATAGAGATATAAATCAGCCGATGATGGTCATGTACGAATCAAGGGCCATTTTATTTTCGGCATACATTCTGTATTGAGCGGCGAGTTGGAATTCGTTTGAATAAGAAAAGAATAACTGACGGATAAATGTAACGTATTCGAAATGGGGAAACAGCATTTTTATAAACATCGAATTTTGAAGTTGTTTTGTGGCTTAGTTGGTTATACCACCAGACCAGCGATACGGAGTCGTGGGTTCAAATCCCCATCAAAACAAGTGATATTTTTTTCACAAATATTTCCCAATTTTTCCGCTAAACCACACATTGCTTCACAATACTTCAACTTTTTAAAAGACACTACACCGTCTTCAACCAGAGGATGCACAGGCTGTACCGATAACTAACATAAGACAACGAACATTTCACGAAACATCCTGTGGTCCAGTGGAGAATTTTTCGTTTGTCGAAAAGTTTTCACCGACTGGAGCGGGAATCGAACCCACACTCCGAAGCTTACGAAATGCCTAGACGACTGACGCCGCTAACCGCACGGCTACGAAGCCAACATCTAAGTATAGTGCTATAAAACTATTTTAGACGATTAAATTTTCAAGAGCACAATGTTCATTCATTCAAGGATTCCTCCAATAATTTCACCAAGAATTTCTTCACGATTTTTTTAAAAATTCTGCTAGGAATTGTCAAAAAAAATCTTCCAGAAATTTCTTCATGAATACTACCAAAACTGATGTTAAAGATTTTTCCAGAAATTCTTTCAAAAGATATTTCGTAGAAAACTCTGGGAAATTCATTTTCTAAAGAAAATGTGAAGAAGTATTCCGAAAGGAATATTCACAGAAAAATAGAGAAAATTTTGGAAAAATTCTTAAAGGAAATCTGAAAAGATATTTCGTAGAAAACTCTGGGAGGAATTCTAGGATAAATCCATGATGGAATTTCTGTAGGTATCATTAGACCAGTGGTGCTCATCCTGCGGCCCGCGGGCCGCATGCGGCCCTCCAAGCCTTAAGATGCGGCCCGCGGAGTACTTTAAGGACAAGGTATTTGGAGTACATTGCTCAAAATTTCTAGAGCACCGTTTTTTAGAACCGTTGATCGGATTTGGATTAAAATGCATTACGCTGTTGACAACCACTGAACAATTAGCGTGATGCGTTTTCATCCAAATCCGTTCAACGATGCCAAAAAACAGTGCTCTAGAAATTTTGAGCTATGTACTCCAAATACCTTGTCCTTAAGACGAATCGAAATTTTTGAACGATTATTTGAAATAACTCGTTAAATTTATTAAGAAATCAAACAAAAAAAAGCTGATAAATTTTCATAGTGTTGAACACAAATTAAATGATAAATAAACAAAAAAAAAAACAATCCGTTCTGGTAAGATTCAAAATCGCAACTCCAAAATATTTCGGCATTTCAGCTAAGTCACGAAGCCAGCTTATAGTTATTTATAAGTGGTACGAATCAAATGAAAGTTTGTTAAAAATGTAATCTTGAATCATTTAAAAATTTGTTGCAGTTTCTAAGCGCAGTCAATGCAACGCTGAGCAAATATTTCACATTTCGCTTTTCCCAAGTACATAAAAACACAAAGCCCGAAGTTTTTGACAAAATTCTCAACAAATCTCAACTAGGTTGCCAATATTGTTTAATTTTCACTATTTGTTTAAATTTCTATTATAAGACTCACACATTTTTCGAAACAAAACTTACAAATCCAATTTGAATTGTCCAAGCGAAACTCCTGAACGAACTCAAAGAAGAAGAAAATCTAAGGCGAGATTCATAAAGCGACTCCTGTGCCCTTTTGGAGAAACTTTTGGATACATTTTTGGAGAAAGTCCAGGACACATTATTGGAGAAAAATTTATGCAACTCTTTTCGAAATATATGGAGAAACTCAAATTATCCTGGAGAAAATAAACCTGAAGAAACTCAATGAGAAAGTTGTGGCGATACTGCATGGAAATTATATGAGCATTTCCTAGAAAAATGATCCGGTGCCACTCTAACAGAAATTTCTTATACAACTTTAGAACAAATTCCTCGAAGAACAAAAAAAAATTTTTGCATCAAGACACGCCTGAGGAAAATTTGAATAATAAATTTGAAGCAAATTATGCAGCAGCTTTAGAAGATAATGTTGAAGAAATTTCCGGGATCAATTGTTAAAAATCTAATGTTAGAAGAAATTTGATGATGAAGTATTTCATCAACTTTAGAAGAGACTTATGGAAATAATTTACTAAAATCTTTTCGGAAAATTCCGGAAGCTATTCTAGGAGAAATTCTTGGACACGATTTATGAGAAAATCCTGAAGTAACTCAAGGGCAGTTCCAAAGGCAAATCTAAGAAGAGTTCTTGAAGGTGTTCCAAGAGAATTCTAGAAATACTAAACAAACTTCAAGAAATTTCTCGAAATCCTTCTGGAGCAACTCCACAAGAAATTTCAGAAGAAAATCCACTAAACCTTGTTGGAGCGATTCAAAAGAAATTCTTGTAAAAGCTGCTTGACAAGTTCCTGAAGTGGCTTCAAGCTTCAAAGCAATAATTGCAAAATTGTTTGTTCGAATTTCAATTTGAAGCTCAATTGTTTTTCTCAACCAAATTTATGAATCTAAATTGAACAGTTCAGATTTTTAATAAATATGCTTTAGAATTGTTCTTTTTGTTGTTTTTGTGCATCGATGGTTTATGCGGCCCGCAGGTCGATCCCGAATTGCAAATTTGGCCCGTGGTATCCTCCAGCCTGAGCACCACTGCATTAGACAAATTGCTGGAAAATTCTTTGAAATTATAATTAAAGGTCTGTTTGGATGATTTCTAGGAGGAACTTCTTGAGTATTTACTGGTAAAATCCTGGAAGGGACCTTGAGGAATCCTTGAAGAGATTCGCTTTAGATATCCCTAAAAAAAAACAAGTGTACGTGCGCTGGTTTCAGCTACTCTAAGGGTAATCATTTTTATAAACATAATTTATAATCCTATGAAACCTCCCGAACAAAGTCTGATAGCAAATTGAAAACTAATTTTGATGTTGTGATATTGCAAATTTTGATAACTCAGGTTGTTGTCGTTTTGGTCGTTTTAACGGTTAAAACATCAAAAATGAGAGCAGAAAAATGTTCCTGTGACAGCAAATTGAAAACTATTCCTGCTATCGATGATAGCAAATTGATAACTGTTTTTGTTATCAGCGCAAGAAAAATGAAAAATCGTTAAATGTAGAGTTTTTCGGTTGATATCAAATTCTAAATGCAATAATGCAATTGCACTAATGATATATCCCTAGAATTACTTCACATAGTTTACTAAAAAGATTTAAAAACACTAAATATTCACATTAATTCAACATGACAGCAAACTGAAAGCAAAATTTGAAATCAAATTAAGTAAAGATAAAATGATATCAAAATATGATATCAATTTGTTGCTGAATACAAATCATGTTTTCGATTTGCTGTAATTTTGTTGTTGGACTTTGCTCGGGCTACCTATGTGTCAAATGAATGGTTTTATTCTAGATTGTGTAGGAAGAATGCTGAAACCGAGCTTATACTTGATTTTCGTATTGAAAGCGGTATTGGTCAAAATATAAGCACTGCATCAGCTTTGGCCAGATTCTCAACATTGGTTTCTATTTTGGCCAATCACGTGTATATCTTATAGGAGTGACCACATTGGCACCCTTGCCAAAATAGACATATGAGAACTGATTTTTTAAGGATTTTTTTTCTTGCATTTTGTTTTATCAAAATCTATGGTTTTTTTTTTCTTTGTTCGTGAATCTATGGTTTTCACACCTTCAAGCATTATATTATATTAGGATCTAGTAGTAAAAAATAACTTTAGAATGCAACAGGCTGAATAACGCAATACGGTCAAAACAGCCGACTGGCCAAAACTGATGCTTCTAACCTAATAGTGGAATCCTGGAAAATATTTCCAGGACATCCCGGATCTATTATTCAAGAAGTTCTAGAAGGAACCTTTAAGAAATATCTGAAAAAAACCTTAGCGGAGATCTTGAAGCATGTCTTGAAGGTATATATACTTGAATGAATTCCTGAAGGGGGCTTGAAAAGAGTTGTTGGATTGAAGGAATTTCTGATGAAATACCTGCTAAAATCCTTGACAAAATTCTTGATAAATATTTAGGAATACTGGAGGTATGATTGTAGAAATTGATGGAAGAAACTTTAAGAAACCCCAAGAAGTTTTTTTCATGGAATTCAAAGAGTGATCCACGAATGAATTCTGTAAGAATGCTAAAGTAATTCTCAGAGGATTTTAGACGGGAATATTTAAGAAACTTCAGAAATCCTTGAAGGATTTTTTGGAGGAATCCTATACATAATTGCTAATGAAGTCTTGAAGAAAAAAAAAAAAACTACAGGAGTACGTCGAAGGAATACCTCCAGAAATTTGCGAAGGAAATACAGAGGAAATCCTTCAGAGAACTCATGGGCTATTCCTTGAAGGAATTAATGAACAATTTCTTGGCAGAAGCCTATACGGAACTCATGTATTTACCAACGAAATAAAAAATGGAAGAAACCTTCTGGAAAATCTTGAAGGAATTCCTTGATGAATGCATTCAGTCCTGCTGGGCACCCATGGGTGGTGCAAAGGGCCGAAAGTTTCATTTTCGTTTTCTGTAACGTTTTTTGGGGTTTCGGGAACAGTAGGTTGCTGGCCTAAACAGATGCTGTTTGAGCCGCCGCTCCATGATAAATAGACGCTCGAGATAAACCTCATCAATTTAGCTGAAGTCAAAAGGACAACAGTGCCTAGGCTGCACTCTTAGCTGGCGATCTTTGTCATCGTTTGACCCGTGAAAGTATGTGGTAGGCACTTGTGAGCACCACAGCCTATCGATGAATCGTTGATGTTATTCCTGATCGTATAAGGAATTATTGGATAAATTCTTCAAGAAATTCTATAGTTATCATTCTAGAAATTCTAGGAAGGGACCCTAAAGGAATTCCTAGAAAATTCCTTCACAAAACTCACGGGGAAATCTTTGAATAATTTCTGGAGGATTGCAATAAAAAATCCCGGAAGAATCCATATAGAAATTTACGTATAAATTCTTGAAGGAATTCTGGCTTAAAATCCCTAGAAACCCCTCAATTATTTCCAAGAGAATCTTAAAAGGTACTTCTACATGAGTCTCCAAAGTCATTTTCTTGTAAT
Source organism: Aedes albopictus (assembly GCF_035046485.1). NCBI lineage: Eukaryota > Metazoa > Arthropoda > Insecta > Diptera > Culicidae > Aedes > Aedes albopictus. Next base: position 139,862,789 of record NC_085138.1, on the reverse strand, counting down.
CGTTTCCGTAGTAATCCTTTCCAGTAAAACTCTTGAGGAATTTCTGAAGGTAAGAGGGCGGAATTTAAAGGTTCAAACTGATTACACTCATTCGAAGAAGGTATTCTGCTTAGAGGGCTTGAAAAGTTGGTACAGGTCTCTTGAGGAATATTTTGAAGGAGTCTTTGAAAAAAAAAAAAAAATGCTGGCTGGGCAAGAAAGGATCCTTGAAGGAATTCCTTGAGAAATCCTCAAAGAAATTGCTGGTAGAAGCTTCAAAAGGTTTTTTGAAAATTCGAATTCGGTTGCTTCTGCTAGCAATTTCCTGTTTTCTCCTAAGGCTTCTTCAAGATTCTTTCCAATAGTTTTTTCTTCAAGAATATCTAGTTAAATTTTTCAGATGATGATGCCTCCAGGATTTATTAGAGTATTCCAACCAAGGATTATATGGATGTAGTCCTACCACAGTGTTTTCATAAATATCTCTGAATATTCGCGTTATTGATTCGCTATGATTGCTCCAGAGGATCTATCAGAATATTTTATAAAAAAAATCTCCAAGGAAACACACAGGGCGCACTACACCGTTTTCGAAGAATTTTTTAAATTTATAATATTTTAGGTACAGTTTTTACAGTTTCTCCAGGCTATGTTCCTAGGATTTCTTCTGGCATTTTTCAAACTTTTCTTCCATAAGTTTGCAAAGTAATTCTCCTGGGATTTTTTCAGAATTTGTCCCTCACTTTTTCTTAGGATTTCCGAATCTGTTTAAAGAGTTTTTCATAACAGGTGCATTCCAAGGGTAGCTAGTTGGGTCCGCAGGCACCATGGGGAAGTAGAATTCCAATTGAATCAGATCATTTCGGGCAATGGCTGACATCCACAGTATCTGCACAGTTTTTATCACGCGGATGATTTTGCAGAGTGCCGTGTTTGTGCAGGTTTTCAAGAAACCGAGAAACACGTTTTGTTCGTAACCACATGCTTTCCACAAATGCTGAAGACACGACTCCGGACAATCTGGTCCAGGGAAAGCAGAGACGGCTATCGCCCATATCATTTAAGATCTACACTCTACAGAGAAGATGGCGCGCGGACACGAGGAGTGGCTTTGTCAGTTACTACAACCAGAAGATGGTCTCAGAGTTGAAAGTCGGCTACACAGACCATGTCGATACCCTGCGGTCAAACTATACCCTACTGATGGACTGTTGGAGGCAGCTTCCTAGATTGGATCCGACTGTGCCCCGCTTTCCGAGGACTTAGAAAGTTATGAGGCCACTTTGGAAGCTGGCAGTACGTTAATACAGCTGCATACCTTGATGTTCCACTTAAAGAGCGAGTCATGAAATCAGTAGCTGATCGAAGCAATACGTTCTGGAGGTCCCGAATAATGGTGGTCACCTTCTTTGAAATTGGAGATCATTTCAGTTACCCACCATGTTAGCTTCTTTTCCATATTATCACCTCCCCTCATTGCTTGTAGAAAAGAAGAGCATCTAGAGAGTTGAATTCTATGTAGGTCAACCGGGTGGAAAGCTTACGAAGAAGTTCTAAGCTCTCCGAAGCAATAGCTATTAGTGGTCCTGGAGAGATAAAGGGTATGCGTACAATATGGTTTTGGTTTCAGTCCTGCAAGGTAGTCCTGTCTCCAGCGTTGGCTTTACAGGCCGTTTTAATCCCACATCTCACATCATGAACTTAGATGTCTGTTGAGCAAATTTTCTTAATTCTCCTCGCTGGAGCTGATCCAGGCCCGGATTAGGGATTGCCCGGAGCCAGAGCGGATGTGGGGACTTCTCGGAGGTACAAATGCCATGAGCAAACAAGTTTTTCTTTGTTTTTGAACAGTATTCGAGCAAAATGAAAAAAAAAAGTTTTACAAGCAAAAATGAATTTTGTGGGGGCCCCTAAAATGTGGGGGCTCGGGGACCTGGACCCCCGCCCTTCTTAGATCCGACCCTGAGCAGATCAACTATCAAACGAGCTTCTAAAGCGGTGGAGAAGCACTGGTGAGAGCACTACATTAGGTCATTACCAAGATTTTGGAGGAGGAAGTATTATCGGAGGAATGTTTGGAATCTATAAAAAAAAAAACAAGTTGGATTGCGGGAACAATTACGCGACCACACCACTGAGCGCTGCCTAAGGCGCTGCTTACAAGATACTCTCTCAAATTTCATGCCGCCGTCTATCACCGATTGCAAGAGAGTTCGTGGGGCAATATCAGGCTGGATGTATGGGTTAACACGCTACAAAGAACCAGACGTTCGCCATCCCCCAGGTGTTGCAGAAATGCCGCGAATACAACGTGCCCATCACTTGTTCATCGATTTCAAATCGGCGTATGATACATCGATCGAGAACAGCTATGGCAGATTATGCACGAATACGGATTCCCGGATAAACTGATACGATTGAACAAGGCGACGATGGATCGAGTGATGCTCGTAGTTCGAGTATCAGGGACACTCTCGAGTCCCTTCGAATCTCGCATAGGAACGGCAAGGTGATGGTCTTTCGTGCTTGCTGTTCAACATTGCTTTAGAGGGTGTAATGAGGAGAGCGGAGATAAACACGAGTTGGACGATTTTCACGAATTCCATTCGGCTGCTTGGTTTCACTGATGATATAAATATTATAGATCGTGAATTTTAGACGATAGTGGAATCGTACATCCGACTAAAGAGTGAAGCCTGGCGAATCGGATTAGTCATTAATGTGTCGAAGACAAAGTACATGGCTCCAAGAAGAAATCATCGCGCCCGCCACCTCGAATTTATATCGACGGTGATGAAATCGAGGCGGTTGAAGAATTCGTGCACTTGGGCTCACTGATGACCGCCGACAACGACACCAGCAGAGAAATTCAGAGGCGCATTGTGGCAGGAAATCGTGCTTACTTTGGACTCCGCAGAACTCTACAATCGAATAAAGTTCGCCGTAACACGAAGTTAACTATCTACAAAACGCTGATTAGACCGGTCGTCCTCTAAGGGCACGAAACATGGACCCTACGTGCAGAGGACCAACGCGCCCTTGGAGTTTTCGAACGAAAGGTGTTGCGTACCATCTATGGTGGAGTGCAGATGGAAGACGGGACTTGGAGAAGGCAAATGAACCACGAGCTGCATCAGCTGCTGAGAGAACCAACCATCGTCCATACCGCGAAAATCAAGGTGGCCACTAATTTTCAGTTTTGAAATTCCCGCCTTTTTCCCGGTTTTCCCGGTACGATTACTGAACTTTTCCCGGTTTTTAAAGTGCACATTTTTTTTAGTAGGTGACGCTAAATTTTCGTTTCATATGGATGACACGAACAATGTATAAAAAGCACTTGCAATCCTGTGAATACTAAAGTTTAACATTATTCTTGACGCAATGTGTCTAAGGACAAAATAGAAGTAACCACAAATGATAGATCTAACAACTGGTCGCAGTAATTTAGATACCCGAAAAGGAATAATAACCACAAATGATGACATGAAAGCCGTATGCGACACAATTGCTTACAACACATTGTTATTCAACTCCAAATATGTAGTGCATAATTCAAGCATTCCCTAAAGCATCATTTTATTTCGTTTCTTGTACTTTAGAAAAAAAAAAAACAAGTGTAAAAGCGATAGCTAACTATGATAGATCTGTAATAGGTGCGATGTGCATATAAAATCAGCAAAAGTCGGACTCGATTATCCAAATCATAAAGTGTAATCGAACCTTGCCCTAACGCAACTTCATTGGTGTTGTTTCCGGGGATTCCTCCAGGATGTTCAACTCATTATTCCCCCAAGAACTTTCACCTGGAAATTCTAACAGAGTTTTGTCCGAGATTTTATCTTTTGATTACTCCAAAAATACTATCTTGGATCTCTTTAATAACTCCTGTTAGAGATTCCACCTTGTATATCTTTTGTAGATTCCTCCAAATTCCTTAACCTTTCGTAACTCGCGCGGTTGGCGACTACCGCCAGCACCACACTAATTTCATCAACGTGTTAAGGGCGGACGGGACGGTCGGGGAAATATCCGCCATTGCTCTCTTGCTACTAAGATGGTAATCTCAGATTCTACTTCATATTTTGCAACAAAAACCTATCACTGTGTATGCTCACTTGCAGTGCATATGCTGATTGTTTTTCAGCATCTTCAGTGCGATAGAACTCAAGATTACCATCTTCAAAATCGCGAGGCAAATTGTTAGAAAGAGAGGCAAGATAGGAAAAATAACACGGCGTCCCGTTTCACCTTAATGGATTTATTCTGAGAGTTTCTCCAGGAAATACTTCATAGGTTACTTTAGGGAATACATGACGAATTTCGCACCAACTCGTCTTCGGGGTTGGCAGCACCCCCTCAGAATGTTATGAAATTTTGTAGGTTTCAAGACTTTACCTTTTCAAGCAACTTTGCGTATTTTGTTTTTTTCAAAATTAACCTAGACTAACATTTAAAAAGAGTCAAAGTTCTTTAACCGTTTTTTTTCACAAAAAATAACTCGAATATGATAAGATGTACAAAAAAGTGATATATGGGTGACATTTAGAGAATTGTCCAAGCTTTCATGAAAAAATATTTTAAAAATTCTAAATACATTTTTACAAGCTAAAAAATATATTTTTAAAATTAAAAGTCAATTTACAGAAAATGCCCACTTTTTTATGTTTTGAAGTTTTTTTCCAAGAAAGTCAATATTGTTGCCTAACTTTCCTCCATACATTACAAGATGGGCACTTTTAAGGAAAAAAAGTTTTTCTAGTGTTAGTTTTTTTAGCGTGTTGCGCATTAGCCTTTTTTTTCACAAAAAATATAACTCGAATATGATAAGTTGTACAAAAAAGTGATGTATGGGGGACTTTTAGGGAATTGTCCAAGCTTTCAAGAAAACATATTTAAAAAATATAAAAAAAATGTTTTACGCGCTAAAAAATATCTTTTCAAAATTAAAAGTCAATTTACAGAAAAAGTCCACTTTTTTATGTTTTGAATTTTTTTCCCAAGAAAGACAACTTTTAAGGAAAAAAAAATTTCTTTTAAGGAAAAAAAAAATTTCTAAAAAAAACTTTTTCATTTTATTTTTTTTTTGCGTGTTGTGCATTAACTCGTACAGTAATGTATCCAGAATCCTAATGACAATCCATTAAAACTTAATGGGCTCAACTACTTTTTTAATATCTTAACGTGCTTGACATTGAAAACGTGCTTGATATTGGAAAGGGCTCAAGACAAATTTGCTTTTAGGGTTTTATATCAATGAAAACGCTTGTGTATTGATGAAATATGTACATATGTATATGTGTATTCAATTATTTTCTTTTCTACAATATATACATCCTTCTTTTATACATTCTATTGTAACGTTTTTTGAATATTAGATCTTTAGTCTATCTGAAACAAAGTAAACTTTTTTGGATTATCTTTTGAATTCAAAACCTTTTTCGCTTCAATTTGATTTTCAGAAATTGGCACAAATGAATGAAATTTTTGTGTACCAGGTATTGTTTTTACGTGACTGTATGTGTATAGTTCTTCAAGTTCGTCCGTCATTTTTGCATATTGTTCATTTGAAATAAAGCAGAAATTCAATTTTGTTATATGTATATCTGACTGTTTAACTGCCCAGTCATACAGTTCTCGAGGAGTTGTGATTGTGTTTCCATAATCTCGAGCAAGACTTGCTCGTTTTGCCATTCGCTTGAGAGTATCTCCAACAGCGTCACATGGACCTTTGCCATGTGAAGTTGCGAAGAAGTGCCATTCTGCTTCCAATCCATAATTGGACCGAAAACTGCGCAAACTGGCAATTTTTTTTTTGTTCTTATAATGAGCTGCTGCTCCATCTGACATGAAAGTAATTTTTGAGAAATCAATCGATTGTTTAATGAAATCCAGCAGTTTTGATATAAATAACTGAACTGCTGTTGTATCGTGTGTAAGTACTTCAGATATTATTATAAAGCTCAAGTTTTCCAACTTATTTTCTTTTCTGTAGTACACTTCTGTAGTACACAGGGGTGAATGGTGCTTGAGAATGATTCCAATGGTAACCTTGAGCTGAATTTTGAATGATAAATGAATAATTTTCTGAAAAGTCACAAATTGTTAATACTTCACCCTGTTTAAGAGATTCTTTTTTATCCCGCAAAAATGAGGATTGTTCTTTATAAATGAAATCATGAGTTATAAGCTTATCAACTTTTTCTACAAAATACGGAACAAACTCGTCTATAGTCTTAGTAATAGTTTCCAAATTGCATCGATCAGTGGTTAGCCATTGTTGAAATAAAACCGATTCTTTATCATTCGCTTCTAATAATGATGTTAGTTCACTGGTTCTAGGCACACAATAATACAATTTCAGCAAACAGAATGCTGTTTTAAGCATTCAGATATCAAAACAAGCTGAGAAACAGGTCCAGTTGGGATGTAACGCCAAGAAAAAGAAGGCACCCAATCAAACAAAGTTGTAATGCCCATTGAGTGTTATTAAATGGGTATAAGGATTCTTGATACATCCTGTACGAGTTAATGCGCAACACGCTAAAGAAAATAACATGAAAAATTTTTTGTTAGAAAAACTTTTTTTCCTTAAAAGTGCCCATCTTGTGATGTATGGAGGAAAGTTAGGCAACAATGTTCACTTTCTTGGAAAAAAAATTTCAAAACATAAAAAAGTGGGCATTTTCTGTAAATTGACTTTTAATTTTAAAAATATATTTTTTAGCATGTAAAAATGTATTAAGAATTTTAAAATATTTTTTCATGAAAGCTTGGACAATTCTCTAAAAGTCCCCCATACAACACTTTTCTATAGGTCTTGTCATTTTTGAGTTACATCGATTTTAAAAAAATCTTCGAAAAAAAGTTAGGCCCTCTTCAAATGTTACTCTTGAAAATTTTCGAAAATTTAAGTATGCAAAGTTGCTTATAAAAACCTAGTCTATATGCCCACCAAGTTTCATTCGATTCTGAGAGGGTGTTGCCAACCACTGGTCGAGTTGGCGCGAAATTCGTCATATAGGGTTTTAGTCTGTTGATAATAAGGGAATAGAAGTTTGGTCTGGGATCAAGAATTCGATCTAGGGATTTCCCCACAAACTCCTGAAGGATTCCCAAAAGAAGCTCTCAAAGTAACCCCATATATCTAGAAGGTTAGCCAAGAAACCCTTGCAAGATTTCTCGAACTCTAGCAATAGTTTGTTTTCCAGGGTTCTGGAGTATTTCCAGAACGAGCTACCGTAAAGTTTTTGTAAGGAATCCCAGGAGGGCTCCCAGAAGGAACTTCTGGATGATTTGCAGAAGGATTCCCAAAAGCAACTCCTGGAGGACTCTCATAAGCAAGCCTTGGGAGTTTTCTAGAACAAACTCCTGGAGGATGCCCAAGAAGAACTATTGGAGGAAACGCAGTAAGAAACACTGGAGAAATTCCTAAAGCGAATATAAAATAAAGATAAAATTCAGCAAAATCTCTCGGTTTCAGAAAGTTTCAGAAGGAACTCCTGCTGCGCATATGTACCAAAAAAGATCTCCTGCAGAAATCCTACAAAGAACTCGTGGAAATGGATGATTCACATAAGGATATCCGGGAGAAATACCAGAAGAAACTCTGTAAAGAATCCCAGAAAGAACTCCCGATTGATTAAAAAAAGCTCTTGATGGAATTCCAGGAGAAAATTCTTGAGGAATTCGAGAAGGAACTTCTTGGAGAATCCCAAGTTCTGTTCTAAGGAAATTCCAAGTGATTGTACAGCGTACAGGCGAATTTATTGAGATTTTGTAGAAGTATCCCAGGAGAAACTTCTATAGAAATCTGTGAAAAAATGCTTTCCAGAAGGAAACATATGCTTCAAATGTTACAAAATATTTTGTTACAGAAAATTATTCTGTTTTTGTCAACTGAAAGTCGTCAACCGTGTTGACCAAAACGGAACATACATGTATTTGGATTTGGCTTTGGTTTTGTAGATTATCGATTAGGTGCAAACATTTAAATATGCACACCTAGTTACTCTTAACAACAATTTTCCCGGTAATCATCTCAAATTCCCGGCTTTTTCCCGCTTTTTTCCCGGTCGTTCCAAATTCCCGTCTTTTTCCCGGTTTTCCCGTTTTTCCCGGTTCGGTGGCCACCCTGAAATCGGAAGGCTACGGTGGACGGGTCACGTCATCAGGATGTCGGATAGCAACCCGACTAAAATGGTTCTCGAGAGTCATCCTAACGGTACAAGAAGACGTGATGCGCAGCGAGCTAGGTGTGTCGACCAAGTTGAGGACGATCTGCGGACCCTATGCATAGTGCGGAACTGGAGACAAACAGCCATGGACCGAGTGGAATGGAGACGGCTACTATGTACAACATAGGCCACCCCGGTCTTAGCCTGATCGGTAAGGTAAGTAATATACGGCGAGGTGTTGTGGTTGAAATTCCCTGAGGTCATGGTCATCGCCGGCCTCGTGTGGCACGCGGATACGAGGAGTGGCTATGTCAGTTGAACCAAAAGATGGTCTTAGGGTCGGAAGTCGACTACACAGACCATGTCGATATCCTGCGATCAAACTTGACCCTACTATAGACTGTTTCAGAAATTATAAATACATCAACGATTAACGGCCATTTCAATTTGAGCGCAATATCCAAAAAAGTTTCTTCTAGCTCTTATGGTAAACATGCTAACGAAGCAAATAATATTAATTTAGTTGATGTTTCTGCTAAAAGCTAAAAACTAGGGCTGTGTAATCTAGATGATTAAAATTTGAAGTTGCACAAAGTGGTCAAAAAATGTAGCGTAGTAGAAAAGAAAAAAATCTCACAGATAAAATATTAAATTTCCAAACAGAATAAAAATTGCTGTATTGATAATAAAAGATAATTCTCGATTGGTAAGTGTAATTTTTACTGGAATATTTGATCAAGAATCACCATTACGGGCCCTCTCAATACAAATTTTTTTGTTTTAAATTTCTCAACAACACCAGTGGCAACAAACGTTAAGCAAACGAATGTCTTAATTACTACTTAATGCATTCGTTTTTATGGTATGACAAGCTTTGCCATCTGAAGGATCGAATGAGCTGAAAAAATAGTTTGTTTAGATCAACCCCATGAAACGGCTGTCATCCACATACAACTGGATTGAAGCCAAAAATATGGTGCTGGCCGTGGTGCTGATTTGAATCGGCGGTTGCATAAGGCTGAAAACACAGTGATTTTTTCTGTTGGAGGAGGTGCGACATTCAAATTTAATTGACTTTAGTGTTGTTTTAAATGGGTTAAATGTATTTTCATACCTGTGCGTCTTGTAAATTTAACCAAGAACATTGAACCCATTCAACAATATGTGGAAATGATCGTTTTTCGCTCACGAATTTATCTTCGCACGACAAAGTTCGCTTCCGCACGTAGCAGATTGGTCAGCAGACTGATATTTCGTAAACAAACCTGTGGCGCCCCACCAAAGGCGGCGGCTTCAAGAACTAGCGCTTTCTTCAGGGGGTTGGTTTAGATTAAATGCGTGCAGGAAAGCTAAGAAACTTTGTGGTAGTTCTTATGTTTCGTAGAAAACCTTAAAAAATAAGAAACTTGATCTCCGAAAAAATGTTGTGGGAATGCCTTTATCATTTTTTCCCAAATTTTGATCAAGGCATTACTTAGACAACTTGTTAAGAAAGCGAATGTGATAAAAATTTAGATAATTTTTGGTATTTAGTTATAAATAATGTTGAAATCATTAAAAAAAACACCTTTGTGCAAATGCAAATTTGAAAAATAAAGTCATTTGTTAGAGAACTCGACTGTTCTTTAAAATATCAAGACAATTGAAAGGAAATATAAAAATATGGAGTACAATATGCTATACTCTGAAACAAGTTGGTAAAAATCATTAGAACAGTTCATTTAATTGAATAAACAAAGTGTATTTATAATTTCTGAAACAGTCTATATCGGACTTTCGGCCACGCAGAAGATTCCTTGATATATCGCTGTCTTGGCGGCAGCTTCCTAGATTGGATCCGACTTTGCCCCGCTTTCCGAGGGAGGTATAAGGCCAATTTGTAAGCTAGTTAAACGCGGAAACGTCTATACAGTGTTATATCTTGGTGTCCTCTTTAAAGAGAGTCATGAAATCCGTAGCTTTAAGACTATGTAGCACTTCGAGGGTGCGAACTTCACTATCCCCTCTCCGAAAGCAGTACTTTCTGGTAGTCTCGGAGAGATGATGGGTAACAACTCTCAACAGCTGCAAGATATGTATCAACAGATGGTATATACCACGTAAATGATGGCGCAGAACTGAATCTCCAACGATTAGATGGCATCAAATCAAATACAGACTCAGGGGCGCATGGTGGAGCAGTTTTAATAAGAAAATAACGCAAGTCGACTAGAATGGCAATCTTATCCAACGAACCTTAGCACCACCAGGTGTTTATAATGTACCTAATGCCCAAAAACCATGTATGTGTAGAAAACAAACGCCACGCCGACTCGCTAGAAACAACGTCAACGAGACGCCTAAATTCAAATCTGACACATCGTGCTTCCATCGGAATACTAATTGACTTTCCTTTGCCCGTGACAATCAGCACACAAAGAGTCATCTGTGCCACATCCAAGGCGTGTCTTGGTCATTATAATCCATAATAGTTGAATGCAGCTGACCGACCAGAATTGTGCGCAAACTCCAAGCAGTCTCCCTGAGCGGCATACCAAACAGAGCGTGTATCTGAAATAGATTACCACTTCCTGCGACAGCCACCACCACTAAAGATTGATCCAAGGCGTGAAGTATGCAAAATTCACTTTACGCTAATGCGCCAACACCAACCACTCCTAATTAACATATCTTGAGCAGATTTCAAGTGGAAAGCCGAATCAAGAAAATTCGCACCGGATCAACGAGCTCTATCTTTCGAATTAGAATCCATGCACTTGCCCCAGATGGAAGAGAGGAACGAATGTTTTCACAACACTCATTATTTTCCCATTGAGTCAGCTGGCTGGTTGGCACGAGGTGATCGATCAGGTTACTTCCCACACTCGATAGATTCGGAACTAAACAACTTGTGCGGTGGAGTGGCCTTGGCGTCTATACTCCCGGTATATACTGAATTGAACGGGAAAATTGGCGCTGATGCTTATTCTCTTCGTTTTTTCCGATTTATCGAATGATCCGGGCACGAGAAAGCGGACATGGAACATTTTAATGCCAAGCCGACGATCTTTTTGATAACTTTTTCACAGATATTGAGATATATCTGTCTATTAAAAAGTCATACTGTTGATCAAATCATTCTTTTTGGCAAAAAAAAAAACATATAAGAAACCATTATTTCCTTTATTTCATTTAATGAAAATCAATTCCATCTTTTGACTACGTCCAAAGCACAATGCTTACAGATTTAGATTGTTTCATTCCACAACAGTCAGGCCAAAACCATACCTCAAAGTACTGAACATTGAAAGAACTTTAAAAGCAAAAATGGTAAAAATCAACAAACAAACGGAGCGAGTTGCAGCCGATCTATTGAGCTGTTCCACACTTATCCAATCGCACACAGAAAATCAACTGAAAAAGCGGTACTGCGGCCTGCGAAGGCAGCCCAAAATATCATCAGACACCAGCAGACGTGCCCCGTATTTGCCATTTGTGTGTGCGAATTTAGATGCTTTCGGCACGTACGGAACTGGATGGTTTGTGGGTACCATAATTATAGCTTCGTGCCAGTAGTGCTTGGGAACGCAAAAAAAAAAATCGTACCGACTGGTTTACGTTGCTACTGTTTTGATTTCTTACGTAGGTGGTACCTAGTTGTGGTATGTGCTTTGGCACCGTATGCTGAGTCGGGGTCGTGACTGTTCCATAAAGGTGAGTAATGGTGTGGAGCATAGAAGGTTTGGAAACCTTTTTCATAAACCACGTTGATACTATTTTGGGATGTCAGAGAATTTAGAAAGCTGGAATTGATGGTGCTCTACACTTCGATGCCAACATTTCAAAAGGTCATAAATGTTTTTCGAAACTTTTTTTTTCAAAGACGCTGTCAATAAACTTCGTAGACTCATTTTTTGCAGTGTAAGACTTCGTAGACTGTTGTCAATACAAACATTTAGAAATATGTATAGACCATAGACTCTGTCCAAACCTCCCCTCCTCACTCTCAGAGTTCACGTAGTTTATGGACAGATGTAAAGCTGTAAATCGTATTTCAAATCCACCACGCAATCCACTAATTGGTAACTAACTTCTGGATTGGTTGCAAATTGCGTAGGAAAGTTAAAACAGTAATCTCCTATTCCCGATAAAAAAATAAAAAAACTCCTGAAGAAATAGAAGTAATTCCGGAAAGAATCTTTGGAGAGTTTCTTGAAGGAAGTTCTGCGGGTATCTCTGAAAAACAAAATCTTGAAACTTATGGAGTAATTCCACAAGAAGACTCGTGAGAATAGAGGTTTTGGAAGAAATGTTTAACCCTAGTAACATGTTGTAGTCAATATGACCAAGACAGGTACGCTGAACGTGCACTTCGCCATCGCGATGCGAAAATCCTATCATTTCAAGAGGGTTAAGAAATAATTGTAGATATTTTCGAAGGAATACTTGAATGAATTCTTTTGAAATTCTTTGGAGATTTTTTTGAAAGAATCATCATAAAATAATCCATGAAGAATTACTGAAAGATTTCGTTGAAGTTTTCCTAAGAGAATCCTTGAATGAGCTCCTGAGAAACCCTTGGGAAACTGTTAAAGCAATCTTTGGAGAAATTTATGAAGAAATCTTCAAGTAAAAAGAAAATCGGATTAAGTACTGTTCCTTTTAATTCCACTAAGAATTTGCATCCTTTGACAGATACGTATTTCGACCTCAACTGAAAGGTCGTCTTCAGTATCTTGTACTTGTCGAGTCAAGCACAAGACACTGAAGACGACCTTACAGTTGGTCGGCGTTAAGTCAGAGTGTACTACACATTTTTTTTTGGCAGGTAAAGATAAGCGAAGCAATTCGATAACTCTGAACTTTTCGGCATTCCTTTGATGCAGATGGGTCATTACATAAAAGAACTACAGTGCTACAGAAAATAATGCACTCGATTTGATATCCCAAGTGTTTGCAGGACGTTTACCCAAAATCATTGAAAAACAGATGGTCCGGTCTGACTTTACGCCGACCAGTTGAGGTCGAAATACGTACCTGTCAAAGGATGCAAAATTTTATTGAATTAAAAGAAACAGTACTCAAACCGATTTTCTTTTTTACTTACAGGTATTCCACTAATAAGCCCAGGCTCATCATCATCAAGAAATCTTTGCCTGGAATTTGTGGAAGAATACATGAGAAAATTTCAGAAATAATCATTGGAGGTGATCCTGAATGCTTCTTGAGACGAATATCTGAAGGAATCGCTGGAAGAATTCTTAAAAAATCTTTGGAGAATACATAAGAAATTCTTGCATGAATTTTGGAGGATTTCCTGAAAAATCTTCTCCAAAGAATCCTGGGATAAATTTCTGATTAAGTTCATAAGAAAATCCTGTTACATTCCTTGAAGTAAATGTGGAATGAATTTTGGAGGAATTTCCAGAAAACGTATGGTGAATTCTTGGAGGAACTTATGCAGATGTCTTTTGGAGGAATTTCTGAGGGAATCCTTGGAGAAATTCCTGAACGAATTCTTAGAAGATTGTTTAAAGAATTTATTGGAGAAATCACTTTGTAGGAATTTCAAAAGAATCTTAGGGAATATTTCTGTAGAATTCCTTGGAGAAATCCTGGGACGATTTGTTCAAGAAAATCTTAAATGGATTTTTTAATCAACGTAGAAATTTCTGAGCAATCATAGAAGGAATTCTTGTAGGAATCATAGGAGAAGATTTGTAAGGAATCCTCAGATGAATTCTTCAAGGAATCCTTGTGCTAATTTTTGAGCAAATCTTTCAGCGGATTCCTGAAGAAATAATTTCTGGAGGAAATTTAGGAGGAAATTATGAAGTAACCTTTGGAGCAATTGCTGGAAAACCTTGGAGGATTACCGGAAAAGTACGTAGATTAATTGCTGAGGGATTTTTTTGCAGAGTTTACTGATAAAATACTTGCAGGAATTCCTGGAGGAATCCTAGGAAAACTCGAAGGAATTGCCGAAGAGATGCTATGTGCATTTTTTGTAGGATTCGTTGGAGGGGTTCCTGAAGGAATTCTTGTAGGTCTTCCCTGTAGAAATTTGTGTAGTAACATCTGAAACAACTCCACGCGAAATTCTTGAAGGATATCTTCTTATGGATTCTTGGAGAAATACCCAAAAGTTTGTCTGAAAAAAAAATAAGAAAAGTCTTGGAAGGATCCATGCAGGAACTCCAAGTGAGGTCTCTGAAAGAACTACAAAGGATATACACATGCTTTGAAAATCTCCAGTTGCAATCCCAGAAAGTACCCCACGGTTTAACATAATAAATGCACGGCCTCTAAACATGTGCAAAACCAAGACCATTTCATTCGATATTTTGATTACAAGAATATCATAGCTACGCTGCTAGGTTAGTGCCTCCTTGTATAAAAATAGATTGTTTGAGCTATCTATTAGAAGCAATACTCCTATAGAATTCAAGTCAGTTGAAGAAAAGGATAGCATTCCCATCATGAAGTAGTTCACAAAACAGCTGTGAGTGAATTTATTCTCCCCCTTCTGATTCGTGACTACTAGGCAACACGAAAACAAAAAAAACACTCACGAGTTGTCATTCACGAACCACTAGGGGAAGTGCATTAATAAATTTTTAATAAAAAAAATTCTAAGCTGTATTTTTTCATAGCATATTGAGTGGTTATTGATTTTAAAATATTGTTATTTTTTTCTTCAATGTAACTGAAAAGAAGAACATCTATTCGAAAAAAAAGTTTTTGATTGAACATGCTTCGTTTGTTCATCAGTATAAAAAAGCGAATATGATTTTCGGGCTGATGGTGTTAGACATGTTTAGCTGCAATGTGTATCCAAAATTCCAAACTCTACTCAATTGTATGACAAATTAGAGACTTTCTTTATGTAATAGTTCTAGACAGGGTGACGACAACTATACATAAATCCATACTTAACACAGGTTTTGCATTTTCCATGGTAGAACAACCACCGTGACATTTTACCTGGAATAAAAGAAAGAAAAACACATTAATGAAAAGAAACTCGCTGAGCGCACTTAGTAAGCGTAGACGTCCCGTGTTACTTTTTGACGATTTTTTACGTAAAATTTCAGGCTACACTCTCGGTTAGAATACATTGTACAGAAACTCTATGAAAACAACATAAACCTACTTTGCCCCATGTCCAATTTTGTCATCATAAGCTGTCTCATGTTTATTTTACATCTCAATAGCTGTCTCATGTTCAGTTTATACGCACGAAAATGTTGTACCACAAATGATGAGGAATGAGAAGTAAGCAGTCAGGAGTAAAGAGACGATAGTGCAGAGCAGGGATGCCAGATGATTTTTTGAAAAATCTGTATCACCTGTTTCAAAAATATGTATCCTATACAAAATTCGTATGAAAAATCTGTATCCCATGCGAAAAAAAAACCCTCTAGCTGAAAAATCTGTATTTCATACAAAACGCAATCTGTACGGATGCTTGAAAATATGTAATATACAAAACAATCTGTTTGTATGGCATCCCTGATGCAGAGTTAGATATGGCCAATGTAGAATGTGAAGTGAGAAGTTTGAGTAAGTTGCGATGTGTAACCTGTGAAAAGTGCAGAATGTGGAACTGTTAGGAGTAACAAGTGAGCAATATCGACTGATAAGTGAGAAGTTTGGCATTAAGTGAAGTGTGGGCTGTGATTGGCGAAGGAGAGAAGTGAATAATGAAGTATAAAGTTTGAAGTGTGAGGTATTGAGGAATGAGGAGTGAGTAGTGAGGAGTTGACAATGAGTAATAGGAGTGAGCAGTAATTATTAAGTACTGAGCAGTGAAAAATGAGGAGTGTGATGTGAACAATTCAGAGTGAGGAGTGAGCAATGAAGGGTGAGGACTGAGCAGTAAGCAGTGATTAATGAACAGTAATGGGCGTGAAACAGTGAGAAGTAACCATTTAGGAATGAGCAATGAAAGCAAAGCACACGAGCACAAAAACAATCAATAAAATTTATGTGTTTTGTAATTTTAAGTTGCGAATAGTGAGTGGACTTTAATGATGGAATCTAGTTCGCGAGAACAGGTCTTACTCCTGGGCATTTGAAGTGGGGCCAAGCCTGTTTTCAAGAAGTTCCAGTTGGTTCCAAGGCGCTTCAGGGCGTTTCATGGGATTGTTTCAGTGCATTTCAGGAGCCCTTTAACCCTAAAAGGGATACCTGGGGTCCGTTGGACCCCAGGCGCCTTTCAGAGCTCATCTTTGATGGAACACACTCAGCGAGGTGACGAAACTGAGGCCATGAAGGTATTCCTTTTAGGGTTAAGGACGTTCTTGATATCATTTGTTAAATTCAACATGTGACAGCTTATGGTGCAAACTGAAAGATGGGACAGCTTATGCTGAAAAACTCGCATGACATGGAACAGCTTATGCCGAGAAAATCACGAAAACTGCTAGATTTATCGGCATTACAGTCCCAACAGAGTTTTCCTTCACATGTTAGAGTGACTCTAGTAAAATGTATAATTATGCGACAATCATGTTATAACCATTAGGGCAATTCGTCAATTGTTGAACTATTAGTAATGAAGTTTTTGTTTTTATTTATTTTTTCGTGCATAATTTTACGGTACCTAGTAGAAAAAAATATCCGATGATCGTTTTGCTCCAGTCATTCATTACACCGCCATATGAATTTGAAAAATCTTAAACTCAATTTTCTAGGAAAACTGTAACATTTGTACCGGAAGTTGGGAACCCAAATGTTGAACACAGCCTTAAGCTAGCTCATTCTAATATTGGTCGATTATCGCTGATTGTTCGACGGCTCTGATAAAATTTCAATTGATCTATAACAAATATATCAGATTTCCTTTTTCTAGTTCCATGGGAGTTTTTAGAAGGGTTCCAAAAGAGCTTCCAACGGGATTACAGATATGTTGTAGATGTGTAGCTCGCCCGGCAGGGAGGTTCTACAGAGGTTTCCGTTGGATGGAGCGGATGCCCCTGCAATGCTCTGGGGCCTCTAGAATATCCTAGACACCCTCAAAAACCTCAAGCGTTTGAAAGCCTTTGGAACGTTCTTGGCCATTCGGAAACTCTCTGGGAACGCCTGGAACACTCCAGGAACGCCCTGAAACCTTAGGCACACCGCTAGAGCATTCAGAAACCTCATGGAATACTAAAACTAAACTACTAAAAAAATGTGGGAATACATCCAGTTCCAGGTTCCGGGTCATTTGGTCGAAGGCCATTTGGTAGAACGCCGTTTGGCCGAATGCTGTTTCACTGAAAAGGGAGTGATGAACTTAAGTGATCATGGAACTGTCTTCTATATCAGTTTAATACGAAAGAACAGCCAATAATTCAAAGAAGGAAAAATCTCTTAATAAAAATGATCACAGTTTCAACGCCTACTAATCGCTTCACAGTTAAGCTAGAAAGAATAGTCTATGATTGAAAAAAGGAAATATTTCTGATGACCATATAGGCAGCACTGTCATCATTAAGAAATCAACACCTAGAATTTTGAGTACTTTTTGTAGTATGCAGAATAGGTTCTACCTTATTTCAGTGCTTAGAAGCTACGCTAAAATAAAAATTTTGATATTGGGTTCATGTGAATATGGTAGACCACGTCTCGTTACTACTTTTGATGACGGAGAAACGTATGCATTAAAATCCCGCCTCCACTGACTGCACGTGTGCGCCAGCCTATTGCACAGATCAAATCGGTTGAGTTCACGTGTGGCAGATGGAATGAGCGTAGACCAGCGATTCTCAAACAATGGGTCATAGTCCGCTAAGCCTGACTCATTCTAATACATTTTCTTCATTTAACATATTACCGCCTTGTAATTCCATGAAGCCTTATTTTGAAAATTACAAACAATAGCTTCGCAGGGCATGGGACCATTTAGGTACTTTTTGGTAACTTCGCCAATTGTATATATGGCTCTAGATACTGTTCGAATCTCACCGGTTGCAGAAAAAAAACACTGAAATACAATTGACGGAGTATGAATTATTGTTGCTTGGCTTGGCTAGTGAGCGAGATATGAAAAAGTGTCAAATTGAAGAGTAGCGAATTAGCGAAGTAAGACGGTACCGTATACATAGTAGCATGGAATACATTTGAGAATCACTGGTGTAGACTCAGCTGACTTCTAACATCCACCTTATAGAGAGAAACAAATCGCACACACGGTTCACTTTTTTACCGATGGCGTTCCATGCAGTTGTGGGTACTTGAACACACATTGTATGGAAATGTTGGGTGGCACACATCGCTGACGGTGCGCGCTGGTGGAAGCGGAGGAAGTCTGCTACAAATAGCGGGAGAATGCGGCTCGCTCGGCGGGAACCTAGTTTTGCACTGGCACTATTCCTCTGGCATAACAGTTGTAGTGCGCAAATCTGATTACGCATACCGCGCACATGGAGAACGATAGAGAGTTCTTTAGTGGGATACATTGCTATATGTAGAAACATTTTCGGAGCGCCAAGCCACGTATGTTTGTCTTGCGTAGTCTGGCGAAATCAATTTCGGGGGCGTCTGTACCAGTTTCGTGCTGTGTGACCAACTGCTCATGGATTGCACGATTCTACGTACAGTTTGTTTGATTGGATTAAATTTCGTCGAAGGATTAGACAGTAACCCAATTGGTTGGTATGTCTAAATTTGGAGAATTACGTACGTCACCGTTGTTTTGATAGCAGAGAATGTGTCATACCAACTTGTTATCACTGCTTCCGATTTAGCTTACATACAGTGGTAAACGAAATAGTATGTCACTAGCAGTGCAAAACGGTAATCAGCATATCATCATCTATATTTCGGAAATAAGAATAAAATCAAAATCAAGTACTAAATGCTTAAAATGCCAAAGTAAGAAGCGTTGAGTTACATTACTTAAGGCGAAACTGGAAGCATTTCCTCACTTTTTGGTTTTTGATTTTGTATTAAATAACGAAGCAATATTTTCAAAATCGGTTTTCGTACACATGTAGAATATGGATCAAGGTATCTTCTGAATTTTTTTGAGGTGGAAAATGTTTGCCATTTTTGCAGAAACCATGTTTGAACAAAATTTCACAAAAAAATGGTTTCTGCAAAAAAGGAAAACACCTCAAAAAAATACAGTAGATACCTTGATCCATACTCTACATGTGTACGAAGACCGATTTTGAAAATATTGCTTCGTTATTTAATAAAAAATCAAAAACCAAAAAAATGAGGGAATGCTTCCAGTTTCGCTTAAGCTCGTAATTCACTAAAAAAAAACAAAAATGGTGCTTTTTATTACCACTCTATGTTTTAGTTCTTACTATAGCTTCATTTTATTTCTTGTTCGGTGAAACATAAGTATTCCGATTTTTTATATTGATTATTGGTATTATTATTATTTTGTCCGTCCAATGTTAATATTATTTTATATTTCAGATTATCAACCGAAGAAACCAAATACCATCAAGACGACGAGGAAACAAGGATGATTCGGGCAGACAACTGATTCGAAGAAGGCTAACAATGGTGTGCCTGAACGTTGACCAAGCGTATCCTTTGGAGTTTACCCTTCCACTAACAACACCCAAATTCCCGTGACACCTAGGCCTGAGAGATCGTAGAGTTGTCTACATTTTTCATAGCTGTCCAAAACTAACCATCCTTTCCCATTCCCCAGCAGTCGCAAGGACGTGGCCAGGACAGTGCTCGACCATTGGAGGATTGCGTCAGTCTTGTCTAAGAGTCAGAGATTAGTCCCAAATCTTTGTGCTTTGGTTCAGACGGGAAGGAGGCAACCCTCATAACAGCGGTCTAGGACTGTACCACCTACGAATTTGTGCGACTCGCTTAATGCTAATGCTAATGCTAAATGCTATTATTATTTTGTCCGTCACTGTTATTGTCCCCACTTTCCGATTGCGCATTTTATTAGATAAGATAACGAAGCAGTAAAGTTTTCTAGCCTTGGCCTTCATTGTCTATCTATGTGCAATCCACTGTGATATGCTTCAACTTTCAATGCTGTATTATCATATTCCTTTTACTTTTCTCTGAAGAAATTCAGGTTTATTAGTTGGTCGAAAATGAACTGCCGAACAAGTATAGTTTACAATGAAAATCGTCAGAATAGGAACAAGTGACATGGGAATGTTAACCACATGAACCGCATTGCATCCCCCAGAGTCTCTTTATTGTTTGCAGGCAGGAAACCACAGAACGTAGCTGTATTACCGTAGGTACCAGCACACGCCTTCCTAATGAACCGGTCATTCAATTTTGATGCAGAATATGTAATGTACATGGGGAGCAGACGCCAACGCACACCCGTGCATATGGTAGGTATTCTCTCTTAGGTAGGTAGGTATTATGAATGCAATTTCCAGTCAAAGCACGTGACGGAAAGCTCTTTGGTGTGGTTTGGTCGGTGTCATGTTCGTCCAGCTTATTTCCATACCATATACCCACTAACGTTTTGTACAAGTATTTGCATTATTCTTGGCGTTTGTGGTGCATGATGGGTGTGCGGAGGTGGATGCGGCCACTCGACGGCGGACTGAACGGTGTAGGCAAAAATAGAACGACAAAAAATCGAAAAAAGTGACCATCGGACCGGTACATATCCAGTGACGCGAATCATGTTTCTTTATTAGTCAATCAGTCAGTCGTCGCTCGTTCAGTTTGAACAAGGGTTTGCAATAGAGTGGTCTGAGCAAATCAATAGAAATTCCATGGGGGGCGGTTCATAAACCACGTAGACTTTTTGGGGGGAGGGGGGGGTCTGGCCAAAGTCTACGCTCCATACAATTTTCAAAATTTTTGTATGGACAAAAGTCTACGAGGGGGGAGGGGGGGGGGGGGGGGTCTGAGATGGCCAAATTCTGGTCTACGTGGTTTATGAACAGCCCCTGGGGTACTGATGTATGTCACTTTGCACTATAGTTATAACCAACCATTCTTCTATGCACAAAATTGCAGCTCCCATCTTTATAAAGCTTCCTTGAGCCATTTTATTTATTTATTTGTTCATCATTTTTGTCATAGACGCACAGATTGTTTTATTATCCTATATTCCCAATTCTATTCTTAAATTCTAATTTTAACATGTTGAAACCACAGTTAACAGTTTATGTTAATGTTAATTAAAAGCACTTAAAGGCAAGATGGACCAACCCATGGTCTTAGCCTGACAAAAGAACAAAAAAAAAGCACTTAAACACGCACAAAAAGGACTATTTTGACCATAATTTGTCCTATGCCGAGGAATTGTCAAAATAGATGAGCTACGGAATCACCGTGGTGGGACATTCAACGGGATTTCACCAAGAAGAGCTGGACAATCAATTTTCCCACTGAAGAGGTCGAAGACAAATAGCCGCTGAAGCTTCACTCGTCGCACCGCTAACGTTTCCAAATTTATGAGCTGACAACGCTCCGGATAACTTGGCGGCTAGCTGGATCTGTCCATGGACGATGTCGTAATGCGAACCAAGCTCCCTGTCTCCACTATAGTCAAGGTAACGAGGGAGTCATCTAGAGTTTCTTGAATAGACACAAAGAACAAACACATAATAAAATAACATATTTTGCCAGCAAAGGTTATTTTATCATTTTTCTACTATTGACGAATAGCTTTAAACACGTACCATAAGAACAAGAAAGGTTATCATAACAAAAATAGCAATTTTTTAAATTGTTTTTATGTTCTTTTTTTCTCTTTATGGGGTTTCGGTCACCGTTGAGTTTTATATTTCTTGTTTGTTGATTTTTTTTTCAGTGAGACAATACTATTGTATTGTGAGATAAGGTATTGTCTCACCGAAAAAAAAATCAACAAACAAGAAATATATATGTTTTTATGTTCGAATGAGTGTAATCAGTTTTGTACTTTTTAATTCCGCCCTATGTTGCTTATCCTTTGACAGATACGCGTATTTCGACTACCACTTGTAATCTTCCTCAGTGTCAGTTATGTTGTTTTTATGTAATAATAAATAACAGAATGATAACAAAATCAGTTCTTCTGAGCACGAAGTATAGAAAATAATACAATTTTAATTTTGCTTGGGAGAAGAAGGCGTTGCATAGGAACGTTACAGCGGCGTTACAGAGGTGTTACATATGCGTTATCAGGGTTTCGGAGGGATTCAAGTACGCAACATGGGGTTCCAGGGGGTTTTAGGGGGATTCCGGAGGTATTTCAGGAAGTTCCAGAGAATTTTCGGTAGATTTCAGAGACGTTACAGAGGCGTCACATAAGCATTTTGAAGAGTTTCGGTGGGTTGCTGTAGGTGTCAGAGGGTAACGACCTTTGGAAGCATCTAAAACGCCCATGAAGCCCTCTGTAATGCTTCTTAAACCCACTGAAAACCGTCCAGAACTTCCTGAAATATCGTCGGACCCTTTGTAACGCACCTGAGACTCTCCGAAGCCCTCGAAAACGCATCTGAAGCCTCGTAATATTTCTAAAAAAAATCCCCCCCAAAAATCCCATTGGACCCCATGTATCTGAAATCCTCTAAAACCCCTGAAACGCCTAAGTAACACCTATGTAACGCCTTTGTTACATTCCGGAAACCCGCCGAAAATCCTCTGAAGCTTCTTGAGATGACTCCGAAATCCCCTTTAAACCTCCCCAAATCCCATGTAGCACCCCTGAAACATCCTGGAACCCCATTAAACACCTCTGAACCCTCCCTGAAACGTGTTGAAATACCCCTGAAACGCCCCTAGAAGCCCCTCTGAGACAACACCCTGGAACACCCTGAAATCTTGTTACATCTACCGTGACTTGACGTGACTTTGGCGCTGTCTATAAACTACGTAGACTCAGTTTTGGCCATCTCTTATTAAGTAAAACTGTTATCAATAGTCAAGGTCCAATAAAATACTCACAATTTTATGGAAAAGTTGAAAATGTATGGTATAATTAAAAAAAAAAATAACAAAATGATCTTCAATGTAGGTTTTGAACATATGATAATTTTCTCAAGCTCTATTTCAGCACAATTTTAATACTACCATTACATTCTGATCCATATAGCTACAAGACAACTCTGAACGAGTGGAAGAAATGGCTACTACTCTAAAAGAATACAAAAATGACTGATTACATTACATTACTTGCGGAGCGGACCGGGTGTGATGGTTAAACTACGTGATCATCACGCCAACGACCTGGGATCGAATCTCACTCCCGACAAACTTACAAAATTAGAGTTCTTCCTTTGGAAGGGAAGTAAAGCGTGGGTCCCGAGATAAACTAGCCTAGGGCTAAAAATTTCGTTAATACAGATAAAAAAATACATTACTTACTACAGAAAAGTCTACTTATCTAAAAAAATCCTTTTTTTAGCAATCATACTTTTTTTGAAAAAGTTAAACCCTTTTTCATTTAGACCATTTGCACCAGTTGCATATGGATTAAAATTTCCAGATGGTCTATGGTCTTTTTGCAATAGTTGACCTTCTCCTGCCCCTTGCATCTTATTTTCACAGAAACCACGGGAATCCAGTCTCAGAAAAAAAAAACCGGGAGAAATCTTAGACGGAATCCCAGACGCAGTTCGGGAAAGAACCCCGGGAATTTCGGGACGATTTTGGATAGGAATCACTGGAGAAATCTCAGTAGAAATCTTTGAAGGAATTCCGGACTGGGAGCAATGCTTGAAAGAATTCTGGGTGAGAATCACGGAGGAAGCAGATGAAAAAAAAAAAAATTCGAAGACACAGTTGACAAATTGAGAGATAAATTTGTGAAAAATTACCACTTGTTTCGGTGGAATTCGAACCCAAGACCCTGTGTCGCTAGTCCGGTGCTTAAACCAACTACAGTATGACCCATAAAAAATGCGACATTCTATTTTTTTGCGGTGTTTGATGATTTTTAGTGAAATAATCCTAATGAATTAAACTTTTTTGGATTAGGATACAATAGAGAGGTCATTGTCATACAGGATCTCTAAAATTTTTGTCAAAATATTCATTGGTTACGTATACGGGATACCTTATAATTGTTAAAAATTTCTTAAACAAAATTAAGTTTTGCTCTAATTTTCAGAGCAAAAAGAATTAAGATAAAAACTTTTAAACACATGGAAACCACGAAGAAATATGAACTCTATAGTACGCCCACGTTTGAAAAATATTTTGAAAATAATTTCAAATGTTTAGGAACCAAAAACTAAAAAAGATGCTACATATTAAAAACTGTATTTAGGATAAATTAATTAAAAACTTAACACTGTTTGAACTTTTTTTTGTCGATGAAGGCCTTTAAACCTACCTTTATAATAGGAACAAAAAACAAGTACTTAAAACAACTTCATGCTTAAAACATATTTTCTAAAAATTATCATTTGTCAAGTAATTCAATTTTCAGAAA
This sequence comes from Aedes albopictus, assembly GCF_035046485.1. Lineage (NCBI taxonomy): Eukaryota > Metazoa > Arthropoda > Insecta > Diptera > Culicidae > Aedes > Aedes albopictus. Next base: position 139,838,297 of record NC_085138.1, on the reverse strand, counting down.
ATGTCTCTTAATTTATAAGTCAATATTTTTTTCGTTCTTGTTCGATGAACCAACGATCTCCTGAAGACCTTGTCCAGCTATGAAAACACTATTTTGAAAATAAAATTTGATTGAATGTGACTGAAAACAATTTAAAGAAAATTATATCCTTAAAAAACGACCTCTGGCGCGTGGACGTTTTCGACATCCATATGTTCAACGTTATATTTCCAAAGGCATGTGAATGAAATCAGTCTATGTTCCCTTGCCATTATCAGATTGGTGGTTCTACCATACTATCCAATAAATACATGCAAGGTGAATCAGTTCGAAGTAAGGGAACGACGACTTTGAAAACTCTCGCATTTTTTTATGGGTCATACTGTTAGCCATAGAACAAGTTACGATTCTGTGAAATAGAAAGTCAAACTGGATTCGAAGCACCACCCCAACCGGGTCCGTCTTTCACTACTTTATCTCTCTTTCGGCTTAGATGTCAATCTCCCACACTGTCGCGGTTGCGCCTTCGAAATGATGAGCGCGAATTGTTGTCTATACAAAGAGATTTGATGCCCTACGACAACCGCATGCTTCTTCACCGACCGAATGGTCAGTGCGAAATCAATATGCGTTGAGCACTTAACGCGGGTGGTGCTTCGAATCCAGTTTGGCTTTCTATTTCACAGAATCTTAACTTGTTCTATGGCTTAGTTGGTTAAGGCGCCGGACTAGCGATACGGAGTCGTAGGTTTGAATCCCACCAAAACAAGTGGTAATTTTTCACAAATTACCTCCTCAATTTATCAATAAAACAACACACTGTGTCTTCAGAATTTGTTTTATTGTCTATTTCCGACATACCAGCCGACTGGCATAGCCGGTAAAGGGCAATAAGACGTGGACAAAATTATTTACCAATACTTGAAGCCATTCCAGGAGAAATCTCCAAAAGAATCATTAAAACTGTAGAACTGATGGAAGTAATGTAACAGAAAAAAACCTAGGGAGTAATGCCGCCGAGGGGGCGGTCCAGAATGTCAAATTGTTTAAAAATCCATATTCACTAAAACTGATGTGGTCAGGGCGTTAACAGTGTGCACCCAAAATAACCAAAATTGGCATTTTATAATATTTCGCTTCCTGAGGGGGCGGTCCAGAATGTCAAATTGTTTAAAAATCCATATTCACTAAAACTGATGTGGTCAGGGCGTTAACAGTGTGCACCCAAAATAACCAAAATTGGCATTTTATAATATTTCGCTTCCTGAGGGGGCGGTCCAGAATGTCAAATTGTTTAAAAATCCATATTCACTAAAACTGATGTGGTCAGGGCGTTAACAGGGTGCACCCAAAATAACCAAAATTGGCATTTTATAATATTTCGCTTCCTGAGGGGGTGGTCCAGAATGTCAAATTGTTTAAAAATCCATATTCACTAAAACTGATGTGGTCAGGGCGTTAACAGTGTGCACCCAAAATAACCAAAATTGGCATTTTATAATATTTCGCTTCCTGAGGGGGCGGTCCAGAATGTCAAATTGTTTAAAAATCCATATTCACTAAAACTGATGTGGTCAGGGCGTTAACAGTGTGCACCCAAAATAACCAAAATTGGCATTTTATAATATTTCGCTTCCTGAGGGGGCGGTCCAGAATGTCAAATTGTTTAAAAATCCATATTCACTAAAACTGATGTGGTCAGGGCGTTAACAGGGTGCACCCAAAATAACCAAAATTGGCATTTTATAATATTTCGCTTCCTGAGGGGGTGGTCCAGAATGTCAAATTGTTTAAAAATCCATATTCACTAAAACTGATGTGGTCAGGGCGTTAACAGTGTGCACCCAAAATAACCAAAATTGGCATTTTATAATATTTCGCTTCCTGAGGGGGCGGTCCAGAATGTCAAATTGTTTAAAAATCCATATTCACTAAAACTGATGTGGTCAGGGCGTTAACAGTGTGCACCCAAAATAACCAAAATTGGCATTTTATAATATTTCGCTTCCTGAGGGGGCGGTCCAGAATGTCAAATTGTTTAAAAATCCATATTCACTAAAACTGATGTGGTCAGGGCGTTAACAGTGTGCACCCAAAATAACCAAAATTGGCATTTTATAATATTTCGCTTCCTGAGGGGGCGGTCCAGAATGTCAAATTGTTTAAAAATCCATATTCACTAAAACTGATGTGGTCAGGGCGTTAACAGGGTGCACCCAAAATAACCAAAATTGGCATTTTATAATATTTCGCTTCCTGAGGGGGTGGTCCAGAATGTCAAATTGTTTAAAAATCCATATTCACTAAAACTGATGTGGTCAGGGCGTTAACAGTGTGCACCCAAAATAACCAAAATTGGCATTTTATAATATTTCGCTTCCTGAGGGGGCGGTCCAGAATGTCAAATTGTTTAAAAATCCATATTCACTAAAACTGATGTGGTCAGGGCGTTAACAGTGTGCACCCAAAATAACCAAAATTGGCATTTTATAATATTTCGCTTCCTGAGGGGGTGGTCCAGAATGTCAAATTGTTTAAAAATCCATATTCACTAAAACTGATGTGGCCAGGGCGTTAACAGGGTGCACCCAAAATAACCAAAATTGGCATTTTATAATATTTCGCTTCCTGAGGGGGCGGTCCAGAATGTCAAATTGTTTAAAAATCCATATTCACTAAAACTGATGTGGTCAGGGCGTTAACAGTGTGCACCCAAAATAACCAAAATTGGCATTTTATAATATTTCGCTTCCTGAGGGGGCGGTCCAGAATGTCAAATTGTTTAAAAATCCATATTCACTAAAACTGATGTGGTCAGGGCGTTAACAGGGTGCACCCAAAATAACCAAAATTGGTATTTTATTATATTTTGCATCCTGAAAAAAAAAATTTTTTTTTTGAACTGAAGAGCTGGTTACTCAGTGAGTAACTTGGAGTAACCACGATGACACCACTGCCCGAGGGGGCGGTCCAGAATGTCAAATTGTTTAAAAATCCATATTCACTAAAACTGATGTGGTCAGGGCGTTAACAGTGTGCACCCAAAATAACCAAAATTGGCATTTTATAATATTTCGCTTCCTGAGGGGGCGGTCCAGAATGTCAAATTGTTTAAAAATCCATATTCACTAAAACTGATGTGGTCAGGGCGTTAACAGTGTGCACCCAAAATAACCAAAATTGGCATTTTATAATATTTCGCTTCCTGAGGGGGCGGTCCAGAATGTCAAATTGTTTAAAAATCCATATTCACTAAAACTGATGTGGTCAGGGCGTTAACAGGGTGCACCCAAAATAACCAAAATTGGTATTTTATTATATTTTGCATCCTGAAAAAAAAAATTTTTTTTTTGAACTGAAGAGCTGGTTACTCAGTGAGTAACTTGGAGTAACCACGATGACACCACTGCCCGAGGGGGCGGTCCAGAATGTCAAATTGTTTAAAAATCCATATTCACTAAAACTGATGTGGTCAGGGCGTTAACAGTGTGCACCCAAAATAACCAAAATTGGCATTTTATAATATTTCGCTTCCTGAGGGGGCGGTCCAGAATGTCAAATTGTTTAAAAATCCATATTCACTAAAACTGATGTGGTCAGGGCGTTAACAGTGTGCACCCAAAATAACCAAAATTGGCATTTTATAATATTTCGCTTCCTGAGGGGGCGGTCCAGAATGTCAAATTGTTTAAAAATCCATATTCACTAAAACTGATGTGGTCAGGGCGTTAACAGGGTGCACCCAAAATAACCAAAATTGGCATTTTATAATATTTCGCTTCCTGAGGGGGTGGTCCAGAATGTCAAATTGTTTAAAAATCCATATTCACTAAAACTGATGTGGTCAGGGCGTTAACAGTGTGCACCCAAAATAACCAAAATTGGCATTTTATAATATTTCGCTTCCTGAGGGGGCGGTCCAGAATGTCAAATTGTTTAAAAATCCATATTCACTAAAACTGATGTGGTCAGGGCGTTAACAGTGTGCACCCAAAATAACCAAAATTGGCATTTTATAATATTTCGCTTCCTGAGGGGGCGGTCCAGAATGTCAAATTGTTTAAAAATCCATATTCACTAAAACTGATGTGGTCAGGGCGTTAACAGGGTGCACCCAAAATAACCAAAATTGGCATTTTATAATATTTCGCTTCCTGAGGGGGCGGTCCAGAATGTCAAATTGTTTAAAAATCCATATTCACTAAAACTGATGTGGTCAGGGCGTTAACAGTGTGCACCCAAAATAACCAAAATTGGCATTTTATAATATTTCGCTTCCTGAGGGGGCGGTCCAGAATGTCAAATTGTTTAAAAATCCATATTCACTAAAACAGATGTGGTCAGGGCGTTAACAGGGTGCACCCAAAATAACCAAAATTGGTATTTTATTATATTTTGCATCCTGAAAAAAAAAATTTTTTTTTTGAACTGAAGAGCTGGTTACTCAGTGAGTAACTTGGAGTAACCACGATGACACCACTGCCCGAGGGGGCGGTCCAGAATGTCAAATTGTTTAAAAATCCATATTCACTAAAACTGATGTGGTCAGGGCGTTAACAGTGTGCACCCAAAATAACCAAAATTGGCATTTTATAATATTTCGCTTCCTGAGGGGGCGGTCCAGAATGTCAAATTGTTTAAAAATCCATATTCACTAAAACTGATGTGGTCAGGGCGTTAACAGTGTGCACCCAAAATAACCAAAATTGGCATTTTATAATATTTCGCTTCCTGAGGGGGCGGTCCAGAATGTCAAATTGTTTAAAAATCCATATTCACTAAAACTGATGTGGTCAGGGCGTTAACAGGGTGCACCCAAAATAACCAAAATTGGCATTTTATAATATTTCGCTTCCTGAGGGGGTGGTCCAGAATGTCAAATTGTTTAAAAATCCATATTCACTAAAACTGATGTGGTCAGGGCGTTAACAGTGTGCACCCAAAATAACCAAAATTGGCATTTTATAATATTTCGCTTCCTGAGGGGGCGGTCCAGAATGTCAAATTGTTTAAAAATCCATATTCACTAAAACAGATGTGGTCAGGGCGTTAACAGGGTGCACCCAAAATAACCAAAATTGGTATTTTATTATATTTTGCATCCTGAAAAAAAAAATTTTTTTTTTGAACTGAAGAGCTGGTTACTCAGTGAGTAACTTGGAGTAACCACGATGACACCACTGCCCGAGGGGGCGGTCCAGAATGTCAAATTGTTTAAAAATCCATATTCACTAAAACTGATGTGGTCAGGGCGTTAACAGTGTGCACCCAAAATAACCAAAATTGGCATTTTATAATATTTCGCTTCCTGAGGGGGCGGTCCAGAATGTCAAATTGTTTAAAAATCCATATTCACTAAAACTGATGTGGTCAGGGCGTTAACAGGGTGCACCCAAAATAACCAAAATTGGCATTTTATAATATTTCGCTTCCTGAGGGGGTGGTCCAGAATGTCAAATTGTTTAAAAATCCATATTCACTAAAACTGATGTGGTCAGGGCGTTAACAGTGTGCACCCAAAATAACCAAAATTGGCATTTTATAATATTTCGCTTCCTGAGGGGGCGGTCCAGAATGTCAAATTGTTTAAAAATCCATATTCACTAAAACTGATGTGGTCAGGGCGTTAACAGTGTGCACCCAAAATAACCAAAATTGGCATTTTATAATATTTCGCTTCCTGAGGGGGCGGTCCAGAATGTCAAATTGTTTAAAAATCCATATTCACTAAAACTGATGTGGTCAGGGCGTTAACAGGGTGCACCCAAAATAACCAAAATTGGCATTTTATAATATTTCGCTTCCTGAGGGGGCGGTCCAGAATGTCAAATTGTTTAAAAATCCATATTCACTAAAACTGATGTGGTCAGGGCGTTAACAGTGTGCACCCAAAATAACCAAAATTGGCATTTTATAATATTTCGCTTCCTGAGGGGGCGGTCCAGAATGTCAAATTGTTTAAAAATCCATATTCACTAAAACAGATGTGGTCAGGGCGTTAACAGGGTGCACCCAAAATAACCAAAATTGGTATTTTATTATATTTTGCATCCTGAAAAAAAAAAATTTTTTTTTGAACTGAAGAGCTGGTTACTCAGTGAGTAACTTGGAGTAACCACGATGACACCACTGCCCGAGGGGGCGGTCCAGAATGTCAAATTGTTTAAAAATCCATATTCACTAAAACTGATGTGGTCAGGGCGTTAACAGTGTGCACCCAAAATAACCAAAATTGGCATTTTATAATATTTCGCTTCCTGAGGGGGCGGTCCAGAATGTCAAATTGTTTAAAAATCCATATTCACTAAAACAGATGTGGTCAGGGCGTTAACAGGGTGCACCCAAAATAACCAAAATTGGTATTTTATTATATTTTGCATCCTGAAAAAAAAAATTTTTTTTTTGAACTGAAGAGCTGGTTACTCAGTGAGTAACTTGGAGTAACCACGATGACACCACTGCCCGAGGGGGCGGTCCAGAATGTCAAATTGTTTAAAAATCCATATTCACTAAAACTGATGTGGTCAGGGCGTTAACAGTGTGCACCCAAAATAACCAAAATTGGCATTTTATAATATTTCGCTTCCTGAGGGGGCGGTCCAGAATGTCAAATTGTTTAAAAATCCATATTCACTAAAACTGATGTGGTCAGGGCGTTAACAGTGTGCACCCAAAATAACCAAAATTGGCATTTTATAATATTTCGCTTCCTGAGGGGGCGGTCCAGAATGTCAAATTGTTTAAAAATCCATATTCACTAAAACTGATGTGGTCAGGGCGTTAACAGGGTGCACCCAAAATAACCAAAATTGGCATTTTATAATATTTCGCTTCCTGAGGGGGTGGTCCAGAATGTCAAATTGTTTAAAAATCCATATTCACTAAAACTGATGTGGTCAGGGCGTTAACAGTGTGCACCCAAAATAACCAAAATTGGCATTTTATAATATTTCGCTTCCTGAGGGGGCGGTCCAGAATGTCAAATTGTTTAAAAATCCATATTCACTAAAACTGATGTGGTCAGGGCGTTAACAGTGTGCACCCAAAATAACCAAAATTGGCATTTTATAATATTTCGCTTCCTGAGGGGGCGGTCCAGAATGTCAAATTGTTTAAAAATCCATATTCACTAAAACTGATGTGGTCAGGGCGTTAACAGGGTGCACCCAAAATAACCAAAATTGGCATTTTATAATATTTCGCTTCCTGAGGGGGTGGTCCAGAATGTCAAATTGTTTAAAAATCCATATTCACTAAAACTGATGTGGTCAGGGCGTTAACAGTGTGCACCCAAAATAACCAAAATTGGCATTTTATAATATTTCGCTTCCTGAGGGGGTGGTCCAGAATGTCAAATTGTTTAAAAATCCATATTCACTAAAACTGATGTGGCCAGGGCGTTAACAGGGTGCACCCAAAATAACCAAAATTGGCATTTTATAATATTTCGCTTCCTGAGGGGGCGGTCCAGAATGTCAAATTGTTTAAAAATCCATATTCACTAAAACTGATGTGGTCAGGGCGTTAACAGTGTGCACCCAAAATAACCAAAATTGGCATTTTATAATATTTCGCTTCCTGAGGGGGCGGTCCAGAATGTCAAATTGTTTAAAAATCCATATTCACTAAAACAGATGTGGTCAGGGCGTTAACAGGGTGCACCCAAAATAACCAAAATTGGTATTTTATTATATTTTGCATCCTGAAAAAAAAAATTTTTTTTTTGAACTGAAGAGCTGGTTACTCAGTGAGTAACTTGGAGTAACCACGATGACACCACTGCCCGAGGGGGCGGTCCAGAATGTCAAATTGTTTAAAAATCCATATTCACTAAAACTGATGTGGTCAGGGCGTTAACAGTGTGCACCCAAAATAACCAAAATTGGCATTTTATAATATTTCGCTTCCTGAGGGGGCGGTCCAGAATGTCAAATTGTTTAAAAATCCATATTCACTAAAACTGATGTGGTCAGGGCGTTAACAGTGTGCACCCAAAATAACCAAAATTGGCATTTTATAATATTTCGCTTCCTGAGGGGGCGGTCCAGAATGTCAAATTGTTTAAAAATCCATATTCACTAAAACTGATGTGGTCAGGGCGTTAACAGGGTGCACCCAAAATAACCAAAATTGGCATTTTATAATATTTCGCTTCCTGAGGGGGTGGTCCAGAATGTCAAATTGTTTAAAAATCCATATTCACTAAAACTGATGTGGTCAGGGCGTTAACAGTGTGCACCCAAAATAACCAAAATTGGCATTTTATAATATTTCGCTTCCTGAGGGGGCGGTCCAGAATGTCAAATTGTTTAAAAATCCATATTCACTAAAACAGATGTGGTCAGGGCGTTAACAGGGTGCACCCAAAATAACCAAAATTGGTATTTTATTATATTTTGCATCCTGAAAAAAAAAATTTTTTTTTTGAACTGAAGAGCTGGTTACTCAGTGAGTAACTTGGAGTAACCACGATGACACCACTGCCCGAGGGGGCGGTCCAGAATGTCAAATTGTTTAAAAATCCATATTCACTAAAACTGATGTGGTCAGGGCGTTAACAGTGTGCACCCAAAATAACCAAAATTGGCATTTTATAATATTTCGCTTCCTGAGGGGGCGGTCCAGAATGTCAAATTGTTTAAAAATCCATATTCACTAAAACTGATGTGGTCAGGGCGTTAACAGTGTGCACCCAAAATAACCAAAATTGGCATTTTATAATATTTCGCTTCCTGAGGGGGCGGTCCAGAATGTCAAATTGTTTAAAAATCCATATTCACTAAAACTGATGTGGTCAGGGCGTTAACAGGGTGCACCCAAAATAACCAAAATTGGCATTTTATAATATTTCGCTTCCTGAGGGGGTGGTCCAGAATGTCAAATTGTTTAAAAATCCATATTCACTAAAACTGATGTGGTCAGGGCGTTAACAGTGTGCACCCAAAATAACCAAAATTGGCATTTTATAATATTTCGCTTCCTGAGGGGGCGGTCCAGAATGTCAAATTGTTTAAAAATCCATATTCACTAAAACTGATGTGGTCAGGGCGTTAACAGTGTGCACCCAAAATAACCAAAATTGGCATTTTATAATATTTCGCTTCCTGAGGGGGCGGTCCAGAATGTCAAATTGTTTAAAAATCCATATTCACTAAAACTGATGTGGTCAGGGCGTTAACAGGGTGCACCCAAAATAACCAAAATTGGCATTTTATAATATTTCGCTTCCTGAGGGGGTGGTCCAGAATGTCAAATTGTTTAAAAATCCATATTCACTAAAACTGATGTGGTCAGGGCGTTAACAGTGTGCACCCAAAATAACCAAAATTGGCATTTTATAATATTTCGCTTCCTGAGGGGGCGGTCCAGAATGTCAAATTGTTTAAAAATCCATATTCACTAAAACTGATGTGGTCAGGGCGTTAACAGGGTGCACCCAAAATAACCAAAATTGGCATTTTATAATATTTCGCTTCCTGAGGGGGTGGTCCAGAATGTCAAATTGTTTAAAAATCCATATTCACTAAAACTGATGTGGTCAGGGCGTTAACAGTGTGCACCCAAAATAACCAAAATTGGCATTTTATAATATTTCGCTTCCTGAGGGGGTGGTCCAGAATGTCAAATTGTTTAAAAATCCATATTCACTAAAACAGATGTGGTCAGGGCGTTAACAGGGTGCACCCAAAATAACCAAAATTGGTATTTTATTATATTTTGCATCCTGAAAAAAAATAATTTTTTTTTGAACTGAAGAGCTGGTTACTCAGTGAGTAACTTGGAGTAACCACGATGACACCACTGCCCGAGGGGGCGGTCCAGAATGTCAAATTGTTTAAAAATCCATATTCACTAAAACTGATGTGGTCAGGGCGTTAACAGGGTGCACCCAAAATAACCAAAATTGGCATTTTATAATATTTCGCTTCCTGAGGGGGCGGTCCAGAATGTCAAATTGTTTAAAAATCCATATTCACTAAAACTGATGTGGTCAGGGCGTTAACAGTGTGCACCCAAAATAACCAAAATTGGCATTTTATAATATTTCGCTTCCTGAGGGGGCGGTCCAGAATGTCAAATTGTTTAAAAATCCATATTCACTAAAACTGATGTGGTCAGGGCGTTAACAGGGTGCACCCAAAATAACCAAAATTGGCATTTTATAATATTTCGCTTCCTGAGGGGGCGGTCCAGAATGTCAAATTGTTTAAAAATCCATATTCACTAAAACTGATGTGGTCAGGGCGTTAACAGTGTGCACCCAAAATAACCAAAATTGGCATTTTATAATATTTCGCTTCCTGAGGGGGCGGTCCAGAATGTCAAATTGTTTAAAAATCCATATTCACTAAAACTGATGTGGTCAGGGCGTTAACAGGGTGCACCCAAAATAACCAAAATTGGCATTTTATAATATTTCGCTTCCTGAGGGGGCGGTCCAGAATGTCAAATTGTTTAAAAATCCATATTCACTAAAACTGATGTGGTCAGGGCGTTAACAGGGTGCACCCAAAATAACCAAAATTGGCATTTTATAATATTTCGCTTCCTGAGGGGGCGGTCCAGAATGTCAAATTGTTTAAAAATCCATATTCACTAAAACTGATGTGGTCAGGGCGTTAACAGGGTGCACCCAAAATAACCAAAATTGGTATTTTATTATATTTTGCATCCTGAAAAAAAATATTTTTTTTTTTGAACTGAAGAGCTGGTTACTCAGTGAGTAACTTGGAGTAACCACGATGACACCACTGCCCGAGGGGGCGGTCCAGAATGTCAAATTGTTTAAAAATCCATATTCACTAAAACTGATGTGGTCAGGGCGTTAACAGTGTGCACCCAAAATAACCAAAATTGGCATTTTATAATATTTCGCTTCCTGAGGGGGCGGTCCAGAATGTCAAATTGTTTAAAAATCCATATTCACTAAAACTGATGTGGTCAGGGCGTTAACAGTGTGCACCCAAAATAACCAAAATTGGCATTTTATAATATTTCGCTTCCTGAGGGGGCGGTCCAGAATGTCAAATTGTTTAAAAATCCATATTCACTAAAACTGATGTGGTCAGGGCGTTAACAGTGTGCACCCAAAATAACCAAAATTGGCATTTTATTATATTTTGCATCCTGAAAAAAAATAATTTTTTTTTGAACTGAAGAGCTGGTTACTCAGTGAGTAACTTGGAGTAACCACGATGACACCACTGCCCGAGGGGGCGGTCCAGAATGTCAAATTGTTTAAAAATCCATATTCACTAAAACTGATGTGGTCAGGGCGTTAACAGGGTGCACCCAAAATAACCAAAATTGGCATTTTATAATATTTCGCTTCCTGAGGGGGCGGTCCAGAATGTCAAATTGTTTAAAAATCCATATTCACTAAAACTGATGTGGTCAGGGCGTTAACAGTGTGCACCCAAAATAACCAAAATTGGCATTTTATAATATTTCGCTTCCTGAGGGGGCGGTCCAGAATGTCAAATTGTTTAAAAATCCATATTCACTAAAACTGATGTGGTCAGGGCGTTAACAGTGTGCACCCAAAATAACCAAAATTGGCATTTTATTATATTTTGCATCCTGAAAAAAAATAATTTTTTTTTGAACTGAAGAGCTGGTTACTCAGTGAGTAACTTGGAGTAACCACGATGACACCACTGCCCGAGGGGGCGGTCCAGAATGTCAAATTGTTTAAAAATCCATATTCACTAAAACTGATGTGGTCAGGGCGTTAACAGGGTGCACCCAAAATAACCAAAATTGGCATTTTATAATATTTCGCTTCCTGAGGGGGCGGTCCAGAATGTCAAATTGTTTAAAAATCCATATTCACTAAAACTGATGTGGTCAGGGCGTTAACAGTGTGCACCCAAAATAACCAAAATTGGCATTTTATAATATTTCGCTTCCTGAGGGGGCGGTCCAGAATGTCAAATTGTTTAAAAATCCATATTCACTAAAACTGATGTGGTCAGGGCGTTAACAGTGTGCACCCAAAATAACCAAAATTGGCATTTTATAATATTTCGCTTCCTGAGGGGGCGGTCCAGAATGTCAAATTGTTTAAAAATCCATATTCACTAAAACTGATGTGGTCAGGGCGTTAACAGGGTGCACCCAAAATAACCAAAATTGGCATTTTATAATATTTCGCTTCCTGAGGGGGTGGTCCAGAATGTCAAATTGTTTAAAAATCCATATTCACTAAAACTGATGTGGTCAGGGCGTTAACAGTGTGCACCCAAAATAACCAAAATTGGCATTTTATAATATTTCGCTTCCTGAGGGGGCGGTCCAGAATGTCAAATTGTTTAAAAATCCATATTCACTAAAACTGATGTGGTCAGGGCGTTAACAGTGTGCACCCAAAATAACCAAAATTGGCATTTTATTATATTTTGCATCCTGAAAAAAAATAATTTTTTTTTGAACTGAAGAGCTGGTTACTCAGTGAGTAACTTGGAGTAACCACGATGACACCACTGCCCGAGGGGGCGGTCCAGAATGTCAAATTGTTTAAAAATCCATATTCACTAAAACTGATGTGGTCAGGGCGTTAACAGGGTGCACCCAAAATAACCAAAATTGGCATTTTATAATATTTCGCTTCCTGAGGGGGCGGTCCAGAATGTCAAATTGTTTAAAAATCCATATTCACTAAAACTGATGTGGTCAGGGCGTTAACAGTGTGCACCCAAAATAACCAAAATTGGCATTTTATAATATTTCGCTTCCTGAGGGGGCGGTCCAGAATGTCAAATTGTTTAAAAATCCATATTCACTAAAACTGATGTGGTCAGGGCGTTAACAGGGTGCACCCAAAATAACCAAAATTGGCATTTTATAATATTTCGCTTCCTGAGGGGGCGGTCCAGAATGTCAAATTGTTTAAAAATCCATATTCACTAAAACTGATGTGGTCAGGGCGTTAACAGGGTGCACCCAAAATAACCAAAATTGGCATTTTATAATATTTCGCTTCCTGAGGGGGCGGTCCAGAATGTCAAATTGTTTAAAAATCCATATTCACTAAAACTGATGTGGTCAGGGCGTTAACAGGGTGCACCCAAAATAACCAAAATTGGCATTTTATAATATTTCGCTTCCTGAGGGGGCGGTCCAGAATGTCAAATTGTTTAAAAATCCATATTCACTAAAACTGATGTGGTCAGGGCGTTAACAGGGTGCACCCAAAATAACCAAAATTGGTATTTTATTATATTTTGCATCCTGAAAAAAAATATTTTTTTTTTTGAACTGAAGAGCTGGTTACTCAGTGAGTAACTTGGAGTAACCACGATGACACCACTGCCCGAGGGGGCGGTCCAGAATGTCAAATTGTTTAAAAATCCATATTCACTAAAACTGATGTGGTCAGGGCGTTAACAGTGTGCACCCAAAATAACCAAAATTGGCATTTTATAATATTTCGCTTCCTGAGGGGGCGGTCCAGAATGTCAAATTGTTTAAAAATCCATATTCACTAAAACTGATGTGGTCAGGGCGTTAACAGTGTGCACCCAAAATAACCAAAATTGGCATTTTATAATATTTCGCTTCCTGAGGGGGCGGTCCAGAATGTCAAATTGTTTAAAAATCCATATTCACTAAAACTGATGTGGTCAGGGCGTTAACAGGGTGCACCCAAAATAACCAAAATTGGCATTTTATAATATTTCGCTTCCTGAGGGGGTGGTCCAGAATGTCAAATTGTTTAAAAATCCATATTCACTAAAACTGATGTGGTCAGGGCGTTAACAGTGTGCACCCAAAATAACCAAAATTGGCATTTTATAATATTTCGCTTCCTGAGGGGGCGGTCCAGAATGTCAAATTGTTTAAAAATCCATATTCACTAAAACTGATGTGGTCAGGGCGTTAACAGGGTGCACCCAAAATAACCAAAATTGGCATTTTATAATATTTCGCTTCCTGAGGGGGTGGTCCAGAATGTCAAATTGTTTAAAAATCCATATTCACTAAAACTGATGTGGTCAGGGCGTTAACAGTGTGCACCCAAAATAACCAAAATTGGCATTTTATAATATTTCGCTTCCTGAGGGGGTGGTCCAGAATGTCAAATTGTTTAAAAATCCATATTCACTAAAACTGATGTGGCCAGGGCGTTAACAGGGTGCACCCAAAATAACCAAAATTGGCATTTTATAATATTTCGCTTCCTGAGGGGGCGGTCCAGAATGTCAAATTGTTTAAAAATCCATATTCACTAAAACTGATGTGGTCAGGGCGTTAACAGTGTGCACCCAAAATAACCAAAATTGGCATTTTATAATATTTCGCTTCCTGAGGGGGCGGTCCAGAATGTCAAATTGTTTAAAAATCCATATTCACTAAAACAGATGTGGTCAGGGCGTTAACAGGGTGCACCCAAAATAACCAAAATTGGTATTTTATTATATTTTGCATCCTGAAAAAAAATAATTTTTTTTTGAACTGAAGAGCTGGTTACTCAGTGAGTAACTTGGAGTAACCACGATGACACCACTGCCCGAGGGGGCGGTCCAGAATGTCAAATTGTTTAAAAATCCATATTCACTAAAACTGATGTGGTCAGGGCGTTAACAGGGTGCACCCAAAATAACCAAAATTGGCATTTTATAATATTTCGCTTCCTGAGGGGGCGGTCCAGAATGTCAAATTGTTTAAAAATCCATATTCACTAAAACTGATGTGGTCAGGGCGTTAACAGTGTGCACCCAAAATAACCAAAATTGGCATTTTATAATATTTCGCTTCCTGAGGGGGCGGTCCAGAATGTCAAATTGTTTAAAAATCCATATTCACTAAAACTGATGTGGTCAGGGCGTTAACAGTGTGCACCCAAAATAACCAAAATTGGCATTTTATAATATTTCGCTTCCTGAGGGGGCGGTCCAGAATGTCAAATTGTTTAAAAATCCATATTCACTAAAACTGATGTGGTCAGGGCGTTAACAGGGTGCACCCAAAATAACCAAAATTGGTATTTTATTATATTTTGCATCCTGAAAAAAAATTTTTTTTTTTTGAACTGAAGAGCTGGTTACTCAGTGAGTAACTTGGAGTAACCACGATGACACCACTGCCCGAGGGGGCGGTCCAGAATGTCAAATTGTTTAAAAATCCATATTCACTAAAACTGATGTGGTCAGGGCGTTAACAGTGTGCACCCAAAATAACCAAAATTGGCATTTTATAATATTTCGCTTCCTGAGGGGGCGGTCCAGAATGTCAAATTGTTTAAAAATCCATATTCACTAAAACTGATGTGGTCAGGGCGTTAACAGTGTGCACCCAAAATAACCAAAATTGGCATTTTATAATATTTCGCTTCCTGAGGGGGCGGTCCAGAATGTCAAATTGTTTAAAAATCCATATTCACTAAAACTGATGTGGTCAGGGCGTTAACAGGGTGCACCCAAAATAACCAAAATTGGCATTTTATAATATTTCGCTTCCTGAGGGGGTGGTCCAGAATGTCAAATTGTTTAAAAATCCATATTCACTAAAACTGATGTGGTCAGGGCGTTAACAGTGTGCACCCAAAATAACCAAAATTGGCATTTTATAATATTTCGCTTCCTGAGGGGGCGGTCCAGAATGTCAAATTGTTTAAAAATCCATATTCACTAAAACTGATGTGGTCAGGGCGTTAACAGTGTGCACCCAAAATAACCAAAATTGGCATTTTATAATATTTCGCTTCCTGAGGGGGCGGTCCAGAATGTCAAATTGTTTAAAAATCCATATTCACTAAAACAGATGTGGTCAGGGCGTTAACAGGGTGCACCCAAAATAACCAAAATTGGTATTTTATTATATTTTGCATCCTGAAAAAAAAAATTTTTTTTTTGAACTGAAGAGCTGGTTACTCAGTGAGTAACTTGGAGTAACCACGATGACACCACTGCGCCGAGGGGGCGGTCCAGAATGTCAAATTGTTTAAAAATCCATATTCACTAAAACTGATGTGGTCAGGGCGTTAACAGGGTGCACCCAAAATAACCAAAATTGGCATTTTATAATATTTCGCTTCCTGAGGGGGCGGTCCAGAATGTCAAATTGTTTAAAAATCCATATTCACTAAAACTGATGTGGTCAGGGCGTTAACAGTGTGCACCCAAAATAACCAAAATTGGCATTTTATAATATTTCGCTTCCTGAGGGGGCGGTCCAGAATGTCAAATTGTTTAAAAATCCATATTCACTAAAACTGATGTGGTCAGGGCGTTAACAGGGTGCACCCAAAATAACCAAAATTGGCATTTTATAATATTTCGCTTCCTGAGGGGGTGGTCCAGAATGTCAAATTGTTTAAAAATCCATATTCACTAAAACTGATGTGGTCAGGGCGTTAACAGTGTGCACCCAAAATAACCAAAATTGGCATTTTATAATATTTCGCTTCCTGAGGGGGCGGTCCAGAATGTCAAATTGTTTAAAAATCCATATTCACTAAAACTGATGTGGTCAGGGCGTTAACAGGGTGCACCCAAAATAACCAAAATTGGCATTTTATAATATTTCGCTTCCTGAGGGGGCGGTCCAGAATGTCAAATTGTTTAAAAATCCATATTCACTAAAACTGATGTGGTCAGGGCGTTAACAGGGTGCACCCAAAATAACCAAAATTGGTATTTTATTATATTTTGCATCCTGAAAAAAAATATTTTTTTTTTGAACTGAAGAGCTGGTTACTCAGTGAGTAACTTGGAGTAACCACGATGACACCACTGCCCGAGGGGGCGGTCCAGAATGTCAAATTGTTTAAAAATCCATATTCACTAAAACTGATGTGGTCAGGGCGTTAACAGTGTGCACCCAAAATAACCAAAATTGGCATTTTATAATATTTCGCTTCCTGAGGGGGCGGTCCAGAATGTCAAATTGTTTAAAAATCCATATTCACTAAAACTGATGTGGTCAGGGCGTTAACAGTGTGCACCCAAAATAACCAAAATTGGCATTTTATAATATTTCGCTTCCTGAGGGGGTGGTCCAGAATGTCAAATTGTTTAAAAATCCATATTCACTAAAACTGATGTGGTCAGGGCGTTAACAGGGTGCACCCAAAATAACCAAAATTGGCATTTTATAATATTTCGCTTCCTGAGGGGGTGGTCCAGAATGTCAAATTGTTTAAAAATCCATATTCACTAAAACTGATGTGGTCAGGGCGTTAACAGTGTGCACCCAAAATAACCAAAATTGGCATTTTATAATATTTCGCTTCCTGAGGGGGCGGTCCAGAATGTCAAATTGTTTAAAAATCCATATTCACTAAAACTGATGTGGCCAGGGCGTTAACAGGGTGCACCCAAAATAACCAAAATTGGCATTTTATAATATTTCGCTTCCTGAGGGGGCGGTCCAGAATGTCAAATTGTTTAAAAATCCATATTCACTAAAACTGATGTGGTCAGGGCGTTAACAGTGTGCACCCAAAATAACCAAAATTGGCATTTTATAATATTTCGCTTCCTGAGGGGGCGGTCCAGAATGTCAAATTGTTTAAAAATCCATATTCACTAAAACAGATGTGGTCAGGGCGTTAACAGGGTGCACCCAAAATAACCAAAATTGGTATTTTATTATATTTTGCATCCTGAAAAAAAATAATTTTTTTTTGAACTGAAGAGCTGGTTACTCAGTGAGTAACTTGGAGTAACCACGATGACACCACTGCCCGAGGGGGCGGTCCAGAATGTCAAATTGTTTAAAAATCCATATTCACTAAAACTGATGTGGTCAGGGCGTTAACAGGGTGCACCCAAAATAACCAAAATTGGCATTTTATAATATTTCGCTTCCTGAGGGGGCGGTCCAGAATGTCAAATTGTTTAAAAATCCATATTCACTAAAACTGATGTGGTCAGGGCGTTAACAGTGTGCACCCAAAATAACCAAAATTGGCATTTTATAATATTTTGCTTCCTGAGGGGGCGGTCCAGAATGTCAAATTGTTTAAAAATCCATATTCACTAAAACTGATGTGGTCAGGGCGTTAACAGGGTGCACCCAAAATAACCAAAATTGGCATTTTATAATATTTCGCTTCCTGAGGGGGCGGTCCAGAATGTCAAATTGTTTAAAAATCCATATTCACTAAAACTGATGTGGTCAGGGCGTTAACAGGGTGCACCCAAAATAACCAAAATTGGTATTTTATTATATTTTGCATCCTGAAAAAAAATAATTTTTTTTTGAACTGAAGAGCTGGTTACTCAGTGAGTAACTTGGAGTAACCACGATGACACCACTGCCCGAGGGGGCGGTCCAGAATGTCAAATTGTTTAAAAATCCATATTCACTAAAACTGATGTGGTCAGGGCGTTAACAGTGTGCACCCAAAATAACCAAAATTGGCATTTTATAATATTTTGCTTCCTGAGGGGGCGGTCCAGAATGTCAAATTGTTTAAAAATCCATATTCACTAAAACTGATGTGGTCAGGGCGTTAACAGGGTGCACCCAAAATAACCAAAATTGGCATTTTATAATATTTCGCTTCCTGAGGGGGCGGTCCAGAATGTCAAATTGTTTAAAAATCCATATTCACTAAAACTGATGTGGTCAGGGCGTTAACAGTGTGCACCCAAAATAACCAAAATTGGCATTTTATAATATTTTGCTTCCTGAGGGGGCGGTCCAGAATGTCAAATTGTTTAAAAATCCATATTCACTAAAACTGATGTGGTCAGGGCGTTAACAGGGTGCACCCAAAATAACCAAAATTGGCATTTTATAATATTTCGCTTCCTGAGGGGGCGGTCCAGAATGTCAAATTGTTTAAAAATCCATATTCACTAAAACTGATGTGGTCAGGGCGTTAACAGTGTGCACCCAAAATAACCAAAATTGGCATTTTATAATATTTTGCTTCCTGAGGGGGCGGTCCAGAATGTCAAATTGTTTAAAAATCCATATTCACTAAAACTGATGTGGTCAGGGCGTTAACAGGGTGCACCCAAAATAACCAAAATTGGCATTTTATAATATTTCGCTTCCTGAGGGGGCGGTCCAGAATGTCAAATTGTTTAAAAATCCATATTCACTAAAACTGATGTGGTCAGGGCGTTAACAGGGTGCACCCAAAATAACCAAAATTGGCATTTTATAATATTTCGCTTCCTGAGGGGGCGGTCCAGAATGTCAAATTGTTTAAAAATCCATATTCACTAAAACTGATGTGGTCAGGGCGTTAACAGTGTGCACCCAAAATAACCAAAATTGGCATTTTATAATATTTCGCTTCCTGAGGGGGCGGTCCAGAATGTCAAATTGTTTAAAAATCCATATTCACTAAAACTGATGTGGTCAGGGCGTTAACAGTGTGCACCCAAAATAACCAAAATTGGCATTTTATAATATTTCGCTTCCTGAGGGGGCGGTCCAGAATGTCAAATTGTTTAAAAATCCATATTCACTAAAACTGATGTGGTCAGGGCGTTAACAGTGTGCACCCAAAATAACCAAAATTGGCATTTTATAATATTTCGCTTCCTGAGGGGGCGGTCCAGAATGTCAAATTGTTTAAAAATCCATATTCACTAAAACTGATGTGGTCAGGGCGTTAACAGTGTGCACCCAAAATAACCAAAATTGGCATTTTATAATATTTCGCTTCCTGAGGGGGCGGTCCAGAATGTCAAATTGTTTAAAAATCCATATTCACTAAAACTGATGTGGTCAGGGCGTTAACAGTGTGCACCCAAAATAACCAAAATTGGCATTTTATAATATTTCGCTTCCTGAGGGGGCGGTCCAGAATGTCAAATTGTTTAAAAATCCATATTCACTAAAACTGATGTGGTCAGGGCGTTAACAGGGTGCACCCAAAATAACCAAAATTGGCATTTTATAATATTTCGCTTCCTGAGGGGGTGGTCCAGAATGTCAAATTGTTTAAAAATCCATATTCACTAAAACTGATGTGGTCAGGGCGTTAACAGTGTGCACCCAAAATAACCAAAATTGGCATTTTATAATATTTCGCTTCCTGAGGGGGCGGTCCAGAATGTCAAATTGTTTAAAAATCCATATTCACTAAAACTGATGTGGTCAGGGCGTTAACAGGGTGCACCCAAAATAACCAAAATTGGCATTTTATAATATTTCGCTTCCTGAGGGGGTGGTCCAGAATGTCAAATTGTTTAAAAATCCATATTCACTAAAACTGATGTGGTCAGGGCGTTAACAGTGTGCACCCAAAATAACCAAAATTGGCATTTTATAATATTTCGCTTCCTGAGGGGGTGGTCCAGAATGTCAAATTGTTTAAAAATCCATATTCACTAAAACTGATGTGGCCAGGGCGTTAACAGGGTGCACCCAAAATAACCAAAATTGGCATTTTATAATATTTCGCTTCCTGAGGGGGCGGTCCAGAATGTCAAATTGTTTAAAAATCCATATTCACTAAAACTGATGTGGTCAGGGCGTTAACAGTGTGCACCCAAAATAACCAAAATTGGCATTTTATAATATTTCGCTTCCTGAGGGGGCGGTCCAGAATGTCAAATTGTTTAAAAATCCATATTCACTAAAACAGATGTGGTCAGGGCGTTAACAGGGTGCACCCAAAATAACCAAAATTGGTATTTTATTATATTTTGCATCCTGAAAAAAAATAATTTTTTTTTGAACTGAAGAGCTGGTTACTCAGTGAGTAACTTGGAGTAACCACGATGACACCACTGCCCGAGGGGGCGGTCCAGAATGTCAAATTGTTTAAAAATCCATATTCACTAAAACTGATGTGGTCAGGGCGTTAACAGGGTGCACCCAAAATAACCAAAATTGGCATTTTATAATATTTCGCTTCCTGAGGGGGCGGTCCAGAATGTCAAATTGTTTAAAAATCCATATTCACTAAAACTGATGTGGTCAGGGCGTTAACAGTGTGCACCCAAAATAACCAAAATTGGCATTTTATAATATTTCGCTTCCTGAGGGGGCGGTCCAGAATGTCAAATTGTTTAAAAATCCATATTCACTAAAACTGATGTGGTCAGGGCGTTAACAGTGTGCACCCAAAATAACCAAAATTGGCATTTTATAATATTTCGCTTCCTGAGGGGGCGGTCCAGAATGTCAAATTGTTTAAAAATCCATATTCACTAAAACTGATGTGGTCAGGGCGTTAACAGGGTGCACCCAAAATAACCAAAATTGGTATTTTATTATATTTTGCATCCTGAAAAAAAATATTTTTTTTTTGAACTGAAGAGCTGGTTACTCAGTGAGTAACTTGGAGTAACCACGATGACACCACTGCCCGAGGGGGCGGTCCAGAATGTCAAATTGTTTAAAAATCCATATTCACTAAAACTGATGTGGTCAGGGCGTTAACAGTGTGCACCCAAAATAACCAAAATTGGCATTTTATAATATTTCGCTTCCTGAGGGGGCGGTCCAGAATGTCAAATTGTTTAAAAATCCATATTCACTAAAACTGATGTGGTCAGGGCGTTAACAGGGTGCACCCAAAATAACCAAAATTGGCATTTTATAATATTTCGCTTCCTGAGGGGGTGGTCCAGAATGTCAAATTGTTTAAAAATCCATATTCACTAAAACTGATGTGGTCAGGGCGTTAACAGTGTGCACCCAAAATAACCAAAATTGGCATTTTATAATATTTCGCTTCCTGAGGGGGCGGTCCAGAATGTCAAATTGTTTAAAAATCCATATTCACTAAAACTGATGTGGTCAGGGCGTTAACAGGGTGCACCCAAAATAACCAAAATTGGCATTTTATAATATTTCGCTTCCTGAGGGGGCGGTCCAGAATGTCAAATTGTTTAAAAATCCATATTCACTAAAACTGATGTGGTCAGGGCGTTAACAGGGTGCACCCAAAATAACCAAAATTGGTATTTTATTATATTTTGCATCCTGAAAAAAAATATTTTTTTTTTGAACTGAAGAGCTGGTTACTCAGTGAGTAACTTGGAGTAACCACGATGACACCACTGCCCGAGGGGGCGGTCCAGAATGTCAAATTGTTTAAAAATCCATATTCACTAAAACTGATGTGGTCAGGGCGTTAACAGTGTGCACCCAAAATAACCAAAATTGGCATTTTATAATATTTCGCTTCCTGAGGGGGCGGTCCAGAATGTCAAATTGTTTAAAAATCCATATTCACTAAAACTGATGTGGTCAGGGCGTTAACAGTGTGCACCCAAAATAACCAAAATTGGCATTTTATAATATTTCGCTTCCTGAGGGGGCGGTCCAGAATGTCAAATTGTTTAAAAATCCATATTCACTAAAACTGATGTGGTCAGGGCGTTAACAGGGTGCACCCAAAATAACCAAAATTGGCATTTTATAATATTTCGCTTCCTGAGGGGGTGGTCCAGAATGTCAAATTGTTTAAAAATCCATATTCACTAAAACTGATGTGGTCAGGGCGTTAACAGTGTGCACCCAAAATAACCAAAATTGGCATTTTATAATATTTCGCTTCCTGAGGGGGCGGTCCAGAATGTCAAATTGTTTAAAAATCCATATTCACTAAAACTGATGTGGTCAGGGCGTTAACAGTGTGCACCCAAAATAACCAAAATTGGCATTTTATAATATTTCGCTTCCTGAGGGGGCGGTCCAGAATGTCAAATTGTTTAAAAATCCATATTCACTAAAACTGATGTGGTCAGGGCGTTAACAGGGTGCACCCAAAATAACCAAAATTGGCATTTTATAATATTTCGCTTCCTGAGGGGGTGGTCCAGAATGTCAAATTGTTTAAAAATCCATATTCACTAAAACTGATGTGGTCAGGGCGTTAACAGTGTGCACCCAAAATAACCAAAATTGGCATTTTATAATATTTCGCTTCCTGAGGGGGCGGTCCAGAATGTCAAATTGTTTAAAAATCCATATTCACTAAAACTGATGTGGTCAGGGCGTTAACAGGGTGCACCCAAAATAACCAAAATTGGCATTTTATAATATTTCGCTTCCTGAGGGGGCGGTCCAGAATGTCAAATTGTTTAAAAATCCATATTCACTAAAACTGATGTGGTCAGGGCGTTAACAGGGTGCACCCAAAATAACCAAAATTGGCATTTTATAATATTTCGCTTCCTGAGGGGGTGGTCCAGAATGTCAAATTGTTTAAAAATCCATATTCACTAAAACTGATGTGGTCAGGGCGTTAACAGGGTGCACCCAAAATAACCAAAATTGGCATTTTATAATATTTCGCTTCCTGAGGGGGTGGTCCAGAATGTCAAATTGTTTAAAAATCCATATTCACTAAAACTGATGTGGTCAGGGCGTTAACAGTGTGCACCCAAAATAACCAAAATTGGCATTTTATAATATTTCGCTTCCTGAGGGGGCGGTCCAGAATGTCAAATTGTTTAAAAATCCATATTCACTAAAACTGATGTGGCCAGGGCGTTAACAGGGTGCACCCAAAATAACCAAAATTGGCATTTTATAATATTTCGCTTCCTGAGGGGGCGGTCCAGAATGTCAAATTGTTTAAAAATCCATATTCACTAAAACTGATGTGGTCAGGGCGTTAACAGTGTGCACCCAAAATAACCAAAATTGGCATTTTATAATATTTCGCTTCCTGAGGGGGCGGTCCAGAATGTCAAATTGTTTAAAAATCCATATTCACTAAAACAGATGTGGTCAGGGCGTTAACAGGGTGCACCCAAAATAACCAAAATTGGTATTTTATTATATTTTGCATCCTGAAAAAAAATAATTTTTTTTTGAACTGAAGAGCTGGTTACTCAGTGAGTAACTTGGAGTAACCACGATGACACCACTGCCCGAGGGGGCGGTCCAGAATGTCAAATTGTTTAAAAATCCATATTCACTAAAACTGATGTGGTCAGGGCGTTAACAGGGTGCACCCAAAATAACCAAAATTGGCATTTTATAATATTTCGCTTCCTGAGGGGGCGGTCCAGAATGTCAAATTGTTTAAAAATCCATATTCACTAAAACTGATGTGGTCAGGGCGTTAACAGTGTGCACCCAAAATAACCAAAATTGGCATTTTATAATATTTTGCTTCCTGAGGGGGCGGTCCAGAATGTCAAATTGTTTAAAAATCCATATTCACTAAAACTGATGTGGTCAGGGCGTTAACAGGGTGCACCCAAAATAACCAAAATTGGCATTTTATAATATTTCGCTTCCTGAGGGGGCGGTCCAGAATGTCAAATTGTTTAAAAATCCATATTCACTAAAACTGATGTGGTCAGGGCGTTAACAGGGTGCACCCAAAATAACCAAAATTGGTATTTTATTATATTTTGCATCCTGAAAAAAAATAATTTTTTTTTGAACTGAAGAGCTGGTTACTCAGTGAGTAACTTGGAGTAACCACGATGACACCACTGCCCGAGGGGGCGGTCCAGAATGTCAAATTGTTTAAAAATCCATATTCACTAAAACTGATGTGGTCAGGGCGTTAACAGGGTGCACCCAAAATAACCAAAATTGGCATTTTATAATATTTCGCTTCCTGAGGGGGCGGTCCAGAATGTCAAATTGTTTAAAAATCCATATTCACTAAAACTGATGTGGTCAGGGCGTTAACAGTGTGCACCCAAAATAACCAAAATTGGCATTTTATAATATTTTGCTTCCTGAGGGGGCGGTCCAGAATGTCAAATTGTTTAAAAATCCATATTCACTAAAACTGATGTGGTCAGGGCGTTAACAGGGTGCACCCAAAATAACCAAAATTGGCATTTTATAATATTTCGCTTCCTGAGGGGGCGGTCCAGAATGTCAAATTGTTTAAAAATCCATATTCACTAAAACTGATGTGGTCAGGGCGTTAACAGGGTGCACCCAAAATAACCAAAATTGGCATTTTATAATATTTCGCTTCCTGAGGGGGCGGTCCAGAATGTCAAATTGTTTAAAAATCCATATTCACTAAAACTGATGTGGTCAGGGCGTTAACAGTGTGCACCCAAAATAACCAAAATTGGCATTTTATAATATTTCGCTTCCTGAGGGGGCGGTCCAGAATGTCAAATTGAGCATGAGCATGAGCATAGATGACCGCACAATTCGTAGTTGCTACTCCGTGATTGACCAGAGCAATCGAAATTGCACAAGGAACCAATGAATAGGGCTTGGGACTAGCTTACTATTCTCAATGTACACAGGTCGAGAGCTCTCAACTTTAATAAGGTCAATAACGGCGCCGGCCACGTCCTTACGGCCATCGAGGATGGAAGGGAATGTTAGTAAGACAAACGTTGTTAAAAAGACCGCGAATCGCTGCATCTCCACGTTTGTCTCAGGAAGGATTTTTTTGTTAGTAGGGTAAGGTACATTGTCAGTCCGGGAGTCACCTATGGTTGGTGATATGATTTGACAATGGATCAATATACACAAACCGCCGTTAACAACCGACCACTTTTCGACGCAAGAACTAGCCAAAAAGAAAATTCTATCGCGCGTCTCCACTCCACTAGGGAGCAGAAACCTTTAGTCTATTCCACACAGAAATACACTGAACGCGACTCACTTGTCGGCGCCCGGATTTTTTCTCGACCGGCGAACCCGAACTAACATTTTTCACTCTTTTGTGTAAATGCAAAAAATGAAAGAAAATATTTATTATCAACTAAAAGTGTATTGGAAACTAGCGCCGAAGGGAAGCGAAAAATTCGGAACCGACTCAACCACGGCGCGCGCACACTCGTCCCGTCGTCGGAGCCCCGCAGAGAGAAGAGAAAAAAAATCGCGAAAATCTAGCAAAGCGAGCGCGCGAAACTTTGCTGCTGCCGAACTACCGCACACTACTGACTGCTTGGCGTCCCGTCGTCGGAGCCCCGCAGAGAGAAGAGAAAAAAAAAACAAATCGCAAAAATCTAGCAAAGCGAGCGCGCGAAGCTTTGCTGCTGCCGAACTACCGCACACTACTGACTGCTTGGCGTCCCGTCGTCGGTGCCCCGCAGAGAAGAAAAACAAATCGCAAAAATCTAGCAAAGCGAGCGCGCGAAACTTTGCTGCTGCCGAACTACCGCACACTGACACTACTCGGGGCGGTCCAGAATGTCAAATTGTTTAAAAATCCATATTCACTAAAACTGATGTGGTCAGGGCGTTAACAGTGTGCACCCAAAATAACCAAAATTGGCATTTTATAATATTTCGCTTCCTGAGGGGGCGGTCCAGAATGTCAAATTGTTTAAAAATCCATATTCACTAAAACTGATGTGGTCAGGGCGTTAACAGGGTGCACCCAAAATAACCAAAATTGGCATTTTATAATATTTCGCTTCCTGAGGGGGTGGTCCAGAATGTTAAATTGTTTAAAAATCCATATTCACTAAAACTGATGTGGTCAGGGCGTTAACAGTGTGCACCCAAAATAACCAAAATTGGCATTTTATAATATTTCGCTTCCTGAGGGGGCGGTCCAGAATGTCAAATTGTTTAAAAATCCATATTCACTAAAACTGATGTGGTCAGGGCGTTAACAGGGTGCACCCAAAATAACCAAAATTGGCATTTTATAATATTTCGCTTCCTGAGGGGGCGGTCCAGAATGTCAAATTGTTTAAAAATCCATATTCACTAAAACTGATGTGGTCAGGGCGTTAACAGTGTGCACCCAAAATAACCAAAATTGGCATTTTATAATATTTCGCTTCCTGAGGGGGCGGTCCAGAATGTCAAATTGTTTAAAAATCCATATTCACTAAAACTGATGTGGTCAGGGCGTTAACAGGGTGCACCCAAAATAACCAAAATTGGCATTTTATAATATTTCGCTTCCTGAGGGGGTGGTCCAGAATGTCAAATTGTTTAAAAATCCATATTCACTAAAACTGATGTGGTCAGGGCGTTAACAGTGTGCACCCAAAATAACCAAAATTGGCATTTTATAATATTTCGCTTCCTGAGGGGGCGGTCCAGAATGTCAAATTGTTTAAAAATCCATATTCACTAAAACTGATGTGGTCAGGGCGTTAACAGTGTGCACCCAAAATAACCAAAATTGGCATTTTATAATATTTCGCTTCCTGAGGGGGCGGTCCAGAATGTCAAATTGTTTAAAAATCCATATTCACTAAAACTGATGTGGTCAGGGCGTTAACAGGGTGCACCCAAAATAACCAAAATTGGCATTTTATAATATTTCGCTTCCTGAGGGGGTGGTCCAGAATGTTAAATTGTTTAAAAATCCATATTCACTAAAACTGATGTGGTCAGGGCGTTAACAGTGTGCACCCAAAATAACCAAAATTGGCATTTTATAATATTTCGCTTCCTGAGGGGGCGGTCCAGAATGTCAAATTGTTTAAAAATCCATATTCACTAAAACTGATGTGGTCAGGGCGTTAACAGGGTGCACCCAAAATAACCAAAATTGGCATTTTATAATATTTCGCTTCCTGAGGGGGCGGTCCAGAATGTCAAATTGTTTAAAAATCCATATTCACTAAAACTGATGTGGTCAGGGCGTTAACAGTGTGCACCCAAAATAACCAAAATTGGCATTTTATAATATTTCGCTTCCTGAGGGGGCGGTCCAGAATGTCAAATTGTTTAAAAATCCATATTCACTAAAACTGATGTGGTCAGGGCGTTAACAGGGTGCACCCAAAATAACCAAAATTGGCATTTTATAATATTTCGCTTCCTGAGGGGGTGGTCCAGAATGTCAAATTGTTTAAAAATCCATATTCACTAAAACTGATGTGGTCAGGGCGTTAACAGTGTGCACCCAAAATAACCAAAATTGGCATTTTATAATATTTCGCTTCCTGAGGGGGCGGTCCAGAATGTCAAATTGTTTAAAAATCCATATTCACTAAAACTGATGTGGTCAGGGCGTTAACAGTGTGCACCCAAAATAACCAAAATTGGCATTTTATAATATTTCGCTTCCTGAGGGGGCGGTCCAGAATGTCAAATTGTTTAAAAATCCATATTCACTAAAACTGATGTGGTCAGGGCGTTAACAGGGTGCACCCAAAATAACCAAAATTGGCATTTTATAATATTTCGCTTCCTGAGGGGGCGGTCCAGAATGTCAAATTGTTTAAAAATCCATATTCACTAAAACTGATGTGGTCAGGGCGTTAACAGGGTGCACCCAAAATAACCAAAATTGGCATTTTATAATATTTCGCTTCCTGAGGGGGTGGTCCAGAATGTTAAATTGTTTAAAAATCCATATTCACTAAAACTGATGTGGTCAGGGCGTTAACAGTGTGCACCCAAAATAACCAAAATTGGCATTTTATAATATTTCGCTTCCTGAGGGGGCGGTCCAGAATGTCAAATTGTTTAAAAATCCATATTCACTAAAACTGATGTGGTCAGGGCGTTAACAGGGTGCACCCAAAATAACCAAAATTGGCATTTTATAATATTTCGCTTCCTGAGGGGGCGGTCCAGAATGTCAAATTGTTTAAAAATCCATATTCACTAAAACTGATGTGGTCAGGGCGTTAACAGTGTGCACCCAAAATAACCAAAATTGGCATTTTATAATATTTCGCTTCCTGAGGGGGCGGTCCAGAATGTCAAATTGTTTAAAAATCCATATTCACTAAAACTGATGTGGTCAGGGCGTTAACAGGGTGCACCCAAAATAACCAAAATTGGCATTTTATAATATTTCGCTTCCTGAGGGGGTGGTCCAGAATGTCAAATTGTTTAAAAATCCATATTCACTAAAACTGATGTGGTCAGGGCGTTAACAGTGTGCACCCAAAATAACCAAAATTGGCATTTTATAATATTTCGCTTCCTGAGGGGGCGGTCCAGAATGTCAAATTGTTTAAAAATCCATATTCACTAAAACTGATGTGGTCAGGGCGTTAACAGTGTGCACCCAAAATAACCAAAATTGGCATTTTATAATATTTCGCTTCCTGAGGGGGCGGTCCAGAATGTCAAATTGTTTAAAAATCCATATTCACTAAAACTGATGTGGTCAGGGCGTTAACAGGGTGCACCCAAAATAACCAAAATTGGCATTTTATAATATTTCGCTTCCTGAGGGGGCGGTCCAGAATGTCAAATTGTTTAAAAATCCATATTCACTAAAACTGATGTGGTCAGGGCGTTAACAGTGTGCACCCAAAATAACCAAAATTGGCATTTTATAATATTTCGCTTCCTGAGGGGGCGGTCCAGAATGTCAAATTGTTTAAAAATCCATATTCACTAAAACTGATGTGGTCAGGGCGTTAACAGGGTGCACCCAAAATAACCAAAATTGGTATTTTATTATATTTTGCATCCTGAAAAAAAAATATTTTTTTTTTGAACTGAAGAGCTGGTTACTCAGTGAGTAACTTGGAGTAACCACGATGACACCACTGCCCGAGGGGGCGGTCCAGAATGTCAAATTGTTTAAAAATCCATATTCACTAAAACTGATGTGGTCAGGGCGTTAACAGTGTGCACCCAAAATAACCAAAATTGGCATTTTATAATATTTCGCTTCCTGAGGGGGCGGTCCAGAATGTCAAATTGTTTAAAAATCCATATTCACTAAAACTGATGTGGTCAGGGCGTTAACAGGGTGCACCCAAAATAACCAAAATTGGCATTTTATAATATTTCGCTTCCTGAGGGGGCGGTCCAGAATGTCAAATTGTTTAAAAATCCATATTCACTAAAACTGATGTGGTCAGGGCGTTAACAGTGTGCACCCAAAATAACCAAAATTGGCATTTTATAATATTTCGCTTCCTGAGGGGGCGGTCCAGAATGTCAAATTGTTTAAAAATCCATATTCACTAAAACAGATGTGGTCAGGGCGTTAACAGGGTGCACCCAAAATAACCAAAATTGGTATTTTATTATATTTTGCATCCTGAAAAAAAAAATTTTTTTTTTGAACTGAAGAGCTGGTTACTCAGTGAGTAACTTGGAGTAACCACGATGACACCACTGCCCGAGGGGGCGGTCCAGAATGTCAAATTGTTTAAAAATCCATATTCACTAAAACTGATGTGGTCAGGGCGTTAAC
This sequence comes from Aedes albopictus, assembly GCF_035046485.1. Lineage (NCBI taxonomy): Eukaryota > Metazoa > Arthropoda > Insecta > Diptera > Culicidae > Aedes > Aedes albopictus. Next base: position 139,808,332 of record NC_085138.1, on the reverse strand, counting down.
AGGGTGCACCCAAAATAACCAAAATTGGCATTTTATAATATTTCGCTTCCTGAGGGGGCGGTCCAGAATGTCAAATTGTTTAAAAATCCATATTCACTAAAACTGATGTGGTCAGGGCGTTAACAGTGTGCACCCAAAATAACCAAAATTGGCATTTTATAATATTTCGCTTCCTGAGGGGGCGGTCCAGAATGTCAAATTGTTTAAAAATCCATATTCACTAAAACTGATGTGGTCAGGGCGTTAACAGTGTGCACCCAAAATAACCAAAATTGGCATTTTATAATATTTCGCTTCCTGAGGGGGCGGTCCAGAATGTCAAATTGTTTAAAAATCCATATTCACTAAAACTGATGTGGTCAGGGCGTTAACAGGGTGCACCCAAAATAACCAAAATTGGCATTTTATAATATTTCGCTTCCTGAGGGGGCGGTCCAGAATGTCAAATTGTTTAAAAATCCATATTCACTAAAACTGATGTGGTCAGGGCGTTAACAGTGTGCACCCAAAATAACCAAAATTGGCATTTTATAATATTTCGCTTCCTGAGGGGGCGGTCCAGAATGTCAAATTGTTTAAAAATCCATATTCACTAAAACTGATGTGGTCAGGGCGTTAACAGGGTGCACCCAAAATAACCAAAATTGGTATTTTATTATATTTTGCATCCTGAAAAAAAAATATTTTTTTTTTGAACTGAAGAGCTGGTTACTCAGTGAGTAACTTGGAGTAACCACGATGACACCACTGCCCGAGGGGGCGGTCCAGAATGTCAAATTGTTTAAAAATCCATATTCACTAAAACTGATGTGGTCAGGGCGTTAACAGGGTGCACCCAAAATAACCAAAATTGGCATTTTATAATATTTCGCTTCCTGAGGGGGCGGTCCAGAATGTCAAATTGTTTAAAAATCCATATTCACTAAAACTGATGTGGTCAGGGCGTTAACAGTGTGCACCCAAAATAACCAAAATTGGCATTTTATAATATTTCGCTTCCTGAGGGGGCGGTCCAGAATGTCAAATTGTTTAAAAATCCATATTCACTAAAACAGATGTGGTCAGGGCGTTAACAGGGTGCACCCAAAATAACCAAAATTGGTATTTTATTATATTTTGCATCCTGAAAAAAAAAATTTTTTTTTTGAACTGAAGAGCTGGTTACTCAGTGAGTAACTTGGAGTAACCACGATGACACCACTGCCCGAGGGGGCGGTCCAGAATGTCAAATTGTTTAAAAATCCATATTCACTAAAACTGATGTGGTCAGGGCGTTAACAGGGTGCACCCAAAATAACCAAAATTGGCATTTTATAATATTTCGCTTCCTGAGGGGGCGGTCCAGAATGTCAAATTGTTTAAAAATCCATATTCACTAAAACTGATGTGGTCAGGGCGTTAACAGTGTGCACCCAAAATAACCAAAATTGGCATTTTATAATATTTCGCTTCCTGAGGGGGCGGTCCAGAATGTCAAATTGTTTAAAAATCCATATTCACTAAAACTGATGTGGTCAGGGCGTTAACAGGGTGCACCCAAAATAACCAAAATTGGTATTTTATTATATTTTGCATCCTGAAAAAAAAATATTTTTTTTTTGAACTGAAGAGCTGGTTACTCAGTGAGTAACTTGGAGTAACCACGATGACACCACTGCCCGAGGGGGCGGTCCAGAATGTCAAATTGTTTAAAAATCCATATTCACTAAAACTGATGTGGTCAGGGCGTTAACAGGGTGCACCCAAAATAACCAAAATTGGCATTTTATAATATTTCGCTTCCTGAGGGGGCGGTCCAGAATGTCAAATTGTTTAAAAATCCATATTCACTAAAACTGATGTGGTCAGGGCGTTAACAGTGTGCACCCAAAATAACCAAAATTGGCATTTTATAATATTTCGCTTCCTGAGGGGGCGGTCCAGAATGTCAAATTGTTTAAAAATCCATATTCACTAAAACTGATGTGGTCAGGGCGTTAACAGTGTGCACCCAAAATAACCAAAATTGGCATTTTATAATATTTCGCTTCCTGAGGGGGCGGTCCAGAATGTCAAATTGTTTAAAAATCCATATTCACTAAAACTGATGTGGTCAGGGCGTTAACAGGGTGCACCCAAAATAACCAAAATTGGTATTTTATTATATTTTGCATCCTGAAAAAAAAATATTTTTTTTTTGAACTGAAGAGCTGGTTACTCAGTGAGTAACTTGGAGTAACCACGATGACACCACTGCCCGAGGGGGCGGTCCAGAATGTCAAATTGTTTAAAAATCCATATTCACTAAAACTGATGTGGTCAGGGCGTTAACAGGGTGCACCCAAAATAACCAAAATTGGCATTTTATAATATTTCGCTTCCTGAGGGGGCGGTCCAGAATGTCAAATTGTTTAAAAATCCATATTCACTAAAACTGATGTGGTCAGGGCGTTAACAGTGTGCACCCAAAATAACCAAAATTGGCATTTTATAATATTTCGCTTCCTGAGGGGGCGGTCCAGAATGTCAAATTGTTTAAAAATCCATATTCACTAAAACAGATGTGGTCAGGGCGTTAACAGGGTGCACCCAAAATAACCAAAATTGGTATTTTATTATATTTTGCATCCTGAAAAAAAAAATTTTTTTTTTGAACTGAAGAGCTGGTTACTCAGTGAGTAACTTGGAGTAACCACGATGACACCACTGCCCGAGGGGGCGGTCCAGAATGTCAAATTGTTTAAAAATCCATATTCACTAAAACTGATGTGGTCAGGGCGTTAACAGGGTGCACCCAAAATAACCAAAATTGGCATTTTATAATATTTCGCTTCCTGAGGGGGCGGTCCAGAATGTCAAATTGTTTAAAAATCCATATTCACTAAAACTGATGTGGTCAGGGCGTTAACAGTGTGCACCCAAAATAACCAAAATTGGCATTTTATAATATTTCGCTTCCTGAGGGGGCGGTCCAGAATGTCAAATTGTTTAAAAATCCATATTCACTAAAACTGATGTGGTCAGGGCGTTAACAGTGTGCACCCAAAATAACCAAAATTGGCATTTTATAATATTTCGCTTCCTGAGGGGGCGGTCCAGAATGTCAAATTGTTTAAAAATCCATATTCACTAAAACTGATGTGGTCAGGGCGTTAACAGGGTGCACCCAAAATAACCAAAATTGGCATTTTATAATATTTCGCTTCCTGAGGGGGCGGTCCAGAATGTCAAATTGTTTAAAAATCCATATTCACTAAAACTGATGTGGTCAGGGCGTTAACAGTGTGCACCCAAAATAACCAAAATTGGCATTTTATAATATTTCGCTTCCTGAGGGGGCGGTCCAGAATGTCAAATTGTTTAAAAATCCATATTCACTAAAACTGATGTGGTCAGGGCGTTAACAGGGTGCACCCAAAATAACCAAAATTGGCATTTTATAATATTTCGCTTCCTGAGGGGGCGGTCCAGAATGTCAAATTGTTTAAAAATCCATATTCACTAAAACTGATGTGGTCAGGGCGTTAACAGTGTGCACCCAAAATAACCAAAATTGGCATTTTATAATATTTCGCTTCCTGAGGGGGCGGTCCAGAATGTCAAATTGTTTAAAAATCCATATTCACTAAAACTGATGTGGTCAGGGCGTTAACAGTGTGCACCCAAAATAACCAAAATTGGCATTTTATAATATTTCGCTTCCTGAGGGGGCGGTCCAGAATGTCAAATTGTTTAAAAATCCATATTCACTAAAACTGATGTGGTCAGGGCGTTAACAGTGTGCACCCAAAATAACCAAAATTGGCATTTTATAATATTTCGCTTCCTGAGGGGGCGGTCCAGAATGTCAAATTGTTTAAAAATCCATATTCACTAAAACTGATGTGGTCAGGGCGTTAACAGTGTGCACCCAAAATAACCAAAATTGGCATTTTATAATATTTCGCTTCCTGAGGGGGCGGTCCAGAATGTCAAATTGTTTAAAAATCCATATTCACTAAAACAGATGTGGTCAGGGCGTTAACAGGGTGCACCCAAAATAACCAAAATTGGTATTTTATTATATTTTGCATCCTGAAAAAAAAAATTTTTTTTTTGAACTGAAGAGCTGGTTACTCAGTGAGTAACTTGGAGTAACCACGATGACACCACTGCCCGAGGGGGCGGTCCAGAATGTCAAATTGTTTAAAAATCCATATTCACTAAAACTGATGTGGTCAGGGCGTTAACAGGGTGCACCCAAAATAACCAAAATTGGCATTTTATAATATTTCGCTTCCTGAGGGGGCGGTCCAGAATGTCAAATTGTTTAAAAATCCATATTCACTAAAACTGATGTGGTCAGGGCGTTAACAGTGTGCACCCAAAATAACCAAAATTGGCATTTTATAATATTTCGCTTCCTGAGGGGGCGGTCCAGAATGTCAAATTGTTTAAAAATCCATATTCACTAAAACTGATGTGGTCAGGGCGTTAACAGTGTGCACCCAAAATAACCAAAATTGGCATTTTATAATATTTCGCTTCCTGAGGGGGCGGTCCAGAATGTCAAATTGTTTAAAAATCCATATTCACTAAAACTGATGTGGTCAGGGCGTTAACAGTGTGCACCCAAAATAACCAAAATTGGCATTTTATAATATTTCGCTTCCTGAGGGGGCGGTCCAGAATGTCAAATTGTTTAAAAATCCATATTCACTAAAACTGATGTGGTCAGGGCGTTAACAGGGTGCACCCAAAATAACCAAAATTGGCATTTTATAATATTTCGCTTCCTGAGGGGGTGGTCCAGAATGTCAAATTGTTTAAAAATCCATATTCACTAAAACTGATGTGGTCAGGGCGTTAACAGTGTGCACCCAAAATAACCAAAATTGGCATTTTATAATATTTCGCTTCCTGAGGGGGCGGTCCAGAATGTCAAATTGTTTAAAAATCCATATTCACTAAAACTGATGTGGTCAGGGCGTTAACAGGGTGCACCCAAAATAACCAAAATTGGCATTTTATAATATTTCGCTTCCTGAGGGGGCGGTCCAGAATGTCAAATTGTTTAAAAATCCATATTCACTAAAACTGATGTGGTCAGGGCGTTAACAGGGTGCACCCAAAATAACCAAAATTGGTATTTTATTATATTTTGCATCCTGAAAAAAAAATATTTTTTTTTTGAACTGAAGAGCTGGTTACTCAGTGAGTAACTTGGAGTAACCACGATGACACCACTGCCCGAGGGGGCGGTCCAGAATGTCAAATTGTTTAAAAATCCATATTCACTAAAACTGATGTGGTCAGGGCGTTAACAGTGTGCACCCAAAATAACCAAAATTGGCATTTTATAATATTTCGCTTCCTGAGGGGGCGGTCCAGAATGTCAAATTGTTTAAAAATCCATATTCACTAAAACTGATGTGGTCAGGGCGTTAACAGTGTGCACCCAAAATAACCAAAATTGGCATTTTATAATATTTCGCTTCCTGAGGGGGCGGTCCAGAATGTCAAATTGTTTAAAAATCCATATTCACTAAAACTGATGTGGTCAGGGCGTTAACAGGGTGCACCCAAAATAACCAAAATTGGCATTTTATAATATTTCGCTTCCTGAGGGGGCGGTCCAGAATGTCAAATTGTTTAAAAATCCATATTCACTAAAACTGATGTGGTCAGGGCGTTAACAGGGTGCACCCAAAATAACCAAAATTGGCATTTTATAATATTTCGCTTCCTGAGGGGGCGGTCCAGAATGTCAAATTGTTTAAAAATCCATATTCACTAAAACTGATGTGGTCAGGGCGTTAACAGTGTGCACCCAAAATAACCAAAATTGGCATTTTATAATATTTCGCTTCCTGAGGGGGCGGTCCAGAATGTCAAATTGTTTAAAAATCCATATTCACTAAAACTGATGTGGTCAGGGCGTTAACAGGGTGCACCCAAAATAACCAAAATTGGCATTTTATAATATTTCGCTTCCTGAGGGGGTGGTCCAGAATGTCAAATTGTTTAAAAATCCATATTCACTAAAACTGATGTAGTCAGGGCGTTAACAGTGTGCACCCAAAATAACCAAAATTGGCATTTTATAATATTTCGCTTCCTGAGGGGGCGGTCCAGAATGTCAAATTGTTTAAAAATCCATATTCACTAAAACTGATGTGGTCAGGGCGTTAACAGTGTGCACCCAAAATAACCAAAATTGGCATTTTATAATATTTCGCTTCCTGAGGGGGCGGTCCAGAATGTCAAATTGTTTAAAAATCCATATTCACTAAAACTGATGTGGTCAGGGCGTTAACAGGGTGCACCCAAAATAACCAAAATTGGCATTTTATAATATTTCGCTTCCTGAGGGGGTGGTCCAGAATGTCAAATTGTTTAAAAATCCATATTCACTAAAACTGATGTGGTCAGGGCGTTAACAGTGTGCACCCAAAATAACCAAAATTGGCATTTTATAATATTTCGCTTCCTGAGGGGGTGGTCCAGAATGTCAAATTGTTTAAAAATCCATATTCACTAAAACTGATGTGGCCTGGGCGTTAACAGGGTGCACCCAAAATAACCAAAATTGGCATTTTATAATATTTCGCTTCCTGAGGGGGTGGTCCAGAATGTCAAATTGTTTAAAAATCCATATTCACTAAAACTGATGTGGCCAGGGCGTTAACAGGGTGCACCCAAAATAACCAAAATTGGCATTTTATAATATTTCGCTTCCTGAGGGGGCGGTCCAGAATGTCAAATTGTTTAAAAATCCATATTCACTAAAACTGATGTGGTCAGGGCGTTAACAGTGTGCACCCAAAATAACCAAAATTGGCATTTTATAATATTTCGCTTCCTGAGGGGGCGGTCCAGAGTGTCAAATTGTTTAAAAATCCATATTCACTAAAACAGATGTGGTCAGGGCGTTAACAGGGTGCACCCAAAATAACCAAAATTGGTATTTTATTATATTTTGCATCCTGAAAAAAAAAATTTTTTTTTGAACTGAAGAGCTGGTTACTCAGTGAGTAACTTGGAGTAACCACGATGACACCACTGCCCGAGGGGGCGGTCCAGAATGTCAAATTGTTTAAAAATCCATATTCACTAAAACTGATGTGGTCAGGGCGTTAACAGGGTGCACCCAAAATAACCAAAATTGGCATTTTATAATATTTCGCTTCCTGAGGGGGCGGTCCAGAATGTCAAATTGTTTAAAAATCCATATTCACTAAAACTGATGTGGTCAGGGCGTTAACAGTGTGCACCCAAAATAACCAAAATTGGCATTTTATAATATTTCGCTTCCTGAGGGGGCGGTCCAGAATGTCAAATTGTTTAAAAATCCATATTCACTAAAACTGATGTGGTCAGGGCGTTAACAGGGTGCACCCAAAATAACCAAAATTGGCATTTTATAATATTTCGCTTCCTGAGGGGGCGGTCCAGAATGTCAAATTGTTTAAAAATCCATATTCACTAAAACTGATGTGGTCAGGGCGTTAACAGGGTGCACCCAAAATAACCAAAATTGGTATTTTATTATATTTTGCATCCTGAAAAAAAATATTTTTTTTTTGAACTGAAGAGCTGGTTACTCAGTGAGTAACTTGGAGTAACCACGATGACACCACTGCCCGAGGGGGCGGTCCAGAATGTCAAATTGTTTAAAAATCCATATTCACTAAAACTGATGTGGTCAGGGCGTTAACAGTGTGCACCCAAAATAACCAAAATTGGCATTTTATAATATTTCGCTTCCTGAGGGGGCGGTCCAGAATGTCAAATTGTTTAAAAATCCATATTCACTAAAACTGATGTGGTCAGGGCGTTAACAGTGTGCACCCAAAATAACCAAAATTGGCATTTTATAATATTTCGCTTCCTGAGGGGGTGGTCCAGAATGTCAAATTGTTTAAAAATCCATATTCACTAAAACTGATGTGGTCAGGGCGTTAACAGGGTGCACCCAAAATAACCAAAATTGGCATTTTATAATATTTCGCTTCCTGAGGGGGTGGTCCAGAATGTCAAATTGTTTAAAAATCCATATTCACTAAAACTGATGTGGTCAGGGCGTTAACAGGGTGCACCCAAAATAACCAAAATTGGCATTTTATAATATTTCGCTTCCTGAGGGGGTGGTCCAGAATGTCAAATTGTTTAAAAATCCATATTCACTAAAACTGATGTGGTCAGGGCGTTAACAGTGTGCACCCAAAATAACCAAAATTGGCATTTTATAATATTTCGCTTCCTGAGGGGGCGGTCCAGAATGTCAAATTGTTTAAAAATCCATATTCACTAAAACTGATGTGGTCAGGGCGTTAACAGGGTGCACCCAAAATAACCAAAATTGGCATTTTATAATATTTCGCTTCCTGAGGGGGTGGTCCAGAATGTCAAATTGTTTAAAAATCCATATTCACTAAAACTGATGTGGTCAGGGCGTTAACAGTGTGCACCCAAAATAACCAAAATTGGCATTTTATAATATTTCGCTTCCTGAGGGGGCGGTCCAGAATGTCAAATTGTTTAAAAATCCATATTCACTAAAACTGATGTGGTCAGGGCGTTAACAGGGTGCACCCAAAATAACCAAAATTGGCATTTTATAATATTTCGCTTCCTGAGGGGGTGGTCCAGAATGTCAAATTGTTTAAAAATCCATATTCACTAAAACTGATGTGGTCAGGGCGTTAACAGTGTGCACCCAAAATAACCAAAATTGGCATTTTATAATATTTCGCTTCCTGAGGGGGTGGTCCAGAATGTCAAATTGTTTAAAAATCCATATTCACTAAAACTGATGTGGCCAGGGCGTTAACAGGGTGCACCCAAAATAACCAAAATTGGCATTTTATAATATTTCGCTTCCTGAGGGGGCGGTCCAGAATGTCAAATTGTTTAAAAATCCATATTCACTAAAACTGATGTGGTCAGGGCGTTAACAGTGTGCACCCAAAATAACCAAAATTGGCATTTTATAATATTTCGCTTCCTGAGGGGGCGGTCCAGAATGTCAAATTGTTTAAAAATCCATATTCACTAAAACAGATGTGGTCAGGGCGTTAACAGGGTGCACCCAAAATAACCAAAATTGGTATTTTATTATATTTTGCATCCTGAAAAAAAAAATTTTTTTTTTGAACTGAAGAGCTGGTTACTCAGTGAGTAACTTGGAGTAACCACGATGACACCACTGGTAATGCCTTAAGTAAACCCAAGAGAAATCCATGAAAAAATCTTTGATGGATTGCTAAAAAGAAATAATTTGGAAAGTGGTGAAGAATTCCCTCAAGGAAATTTGGGAAAATTCTCTGAATGGATTCCTGAAAGAATCCAGGAGAAATATCCGAAGAAATCTAAAAATTAATCTCGGGAGGAATACCAGAAAGAAGAAATTCCTGAAGGAATCCCTAAAGGAAACCAACCGGGAAAAATTTAGGGAAAACTCACTGAGAGAATCCTAGGGGAAACTCCCGAAGGAATTAATTCCTGGAGAAAGTTCTAACCGAAATTCCTGAAGGATTCTCTTAAAGTTTCTTGGGGAAAATCTCGGAAGGAATATCTTTGAATATACTGAAGAAAACTCTGAAAAAAAAAACCAGGAGAAATTCTTGAAGGAATTCCAAAAGGAATTAATATAGGAATCCCAGGACGAATATCTAGAGGAATTCCTGAAGAAAAAATGCCGGGAGGAACTCCTTAAGAAATCTCGGAAATAATCTATGAAAAAATCTCAATCAATAATTCTAGTAGAGGTTCGATTGTATCGTTTCAACTTTCAAAAAACCGGCTACGTAGTCTGGAGTTATCAAATGAAGCTTATTACTTGCCCAACGTCGAAGAAGACACTAGGTTGAGCAAGTAATAAACATGGTCTGGTAATTCAAAACTGTGCAGCTGTTTTAAATGACACTGGAATCATCAACTTATATCTCGGAAGGAATCGCAAAGAAATCCCATACCATGATAAATTCCTGAAGAAATTGTGGGAAGAATCAATGATGGAATCACCAGGGGAATCTCTGGAGGAATATAGGAAGAAACCTCTAGAAATTTCGGAAAGAATCCTTGAAAAATCCACGAGTGACTGTCGGGAGGAATCGCTGAAGGAAACCTGGAAGAAATCAATTAAGTCGTTGCGGAAGGAATAATGAAGGAATTACGGGAGAAGTACCTGAAAGAAATCACGAAAGAAATCCTGATAAAAAATGTGGAAGGTATCCTTGGAAAAAAGGAAGGGAGAAAATCGAATCTGGATGAATCCCGAAAAGAATCGCTAGAGTAATCAATGAAGGAATCCTGGGAGGAATTCCGAATGATATGGCGAAAAGGAATAAAGGAATACTAGGGAGAATTTCGGATAACATTCCTAATAAAATTTAAAAAAAATAAATAAATCTTGAGGAATCATAGACAAAATCCTGTTGCAAGGTCTGAAAAATCGCAAGAGAAATCCCTAGAAAAACCCGGGGAATGGCCAACGAAGGATTCACGAAAAGGATCGCGAAAGGAATCCATAAAAAATCTCGGAAGAAATCAATGAAGAGATCCCGCAAGGAATTCTGAAAGGAATCCATAAAATAATCTTGCAAGGAATCAATGAAGAAATCCAATGAGGAATCCCTGAGGAATCCAGAGATGAATCCCTAAAAAACAGGAGGAATCCCGCAGTAAAACTCGGAGCGAAATACACATTAATAAAAATATAAAAATATTGGGAAGATTATCTGAAGTTATACTGGAAGGAGTCTCTGGAGAAACTTCTGAAGGATTATCTGAAAGAATCTTGAGAGGAATCTTTTAAGAGAAACCGGTAAAAACAATGTTGAAATCTCTGTTGGTATTAATGAGTGCCCAGCCAACCACATATCGTAAATCATTGTGTGGAAAAAATCAATTGCGATTTTGTTTCATATAGTCGTCTCGGATCATAAAAGGTGCGAGATACTATCGATAGGATCGCACAGAATCGGATAGAATCGTGAAAAAAACATACATTCTGAGTGTCAAGCTGCAAGTTTGCTAGCATCGTATATATGATTTCTTTGAATCGTGGAAATCGTCGCTTCACATCGTATATGAATCTGCTAATCGAGCTTGCTACCTAAAGGTTTGATGAAAATCGGTGAAATCATACACAACTACCGTCAAGGCGCCATTCACCGTGTGCCTTCGAATATTTTTTCATTATTTCCATATTACGATTGAATGATATGACAGTTTCCCTTCAATTTCACCAATACAACACTAATGTATTGTTACCATGTCGAAACGCTCATTAGAAACATTTAAAGGTATCATTTTGACACTAAAGTGTGTTTACATGAAGCAGGTTTCTGCCCGTTCACTGCATTCATAGTGAAAAAACGAAAACTGCACTAAGGTGATTTAAGCGATAAACTAAATGTAGTAACGTTTTTATTCCACCAAGAAGCAATTAAATTCAGGTATGTATTTTGCATTACCGAAGTAAATTTAACAAGAAAGTACGATTACTCGTACTTTTTAATTGAAACAAAAAGGCACGGTAAATGGGTACCCTAAAAATCAATGGTCTCCATTCACCGTGCCCCATATTGTCCCATATATCTAAAAAAAAATCGAAAATTTGAACATTCGTTTTTCTAATAAAATCTTGCAAGTTATTACCGTCAAGGCGGCGCCATTCACCGTGGGGGCTCCATTCACCGTGTGCCTTCGAATATTTTTTCATTATTTCCATATTATGATTGAATGATATGACAATTTCCCTTCAATTTCACCAATACAACACTAATGTATTGTTACCATGTCAAAACGCTCATTAGACACATTTAAAAGTATCATTTTGACACTAAAGTGTGTTTACATGAAGCGGGTTTCTGCTCGTTCACTGCATTCATAGTGAAAAAACGAAAACTGCGCTAAAGTGATTTAAGCGATAAACTAAATGTAGTAATGTTTTTATTCCACCAAGAAGCAATTAAATTCACATATCAGGTATGTATTTTGCATTACCGAAGTAAGTTTAACAAGATAGTACGATTACTCGTACTTTTTAATTGAAACAAAAAGGCACGGTAAATGGGTACCCTAAAAATCAATGGTCTCCATTCACCGTGCCCCATATTGTCCCATATATCTAGAAAAAATCGAAAATTTGAACATTCGTTTTTCTAATATAATCTGGCAAGTTATTACTTGAAATGAATTTAAACGAAGAAAATTCCCTTGGCTGGGTTGTTTTGATCATTTTTGAACAAAGTAGAATAAAATTTCTCATACACGGTGAATGGGTCCCTACTACCATGGTGAATGGTGACCTACCACGGAATTAGGCGACCCTACTACCCTTTACTAATTGTACTATATCACCAAATTTTGTGAAAAATTTTCTACTTCTGTGGATATTGCTTTAATTTTAACTTTTAATGAAGGCAATTAAAAGCGGCACCAACAATGTTTATAAGACTGGTGTCAAATGACAGCCCTTATTTGCCCCGAATCCTCTTAGATCCACGGTGAATGGTGCCTTGACGGTATAACAATGTTGTATATTGATCGTTTGCGTCACACTTGCGTCGTATACGAAGTGAACGAAATCGTAGACATCGTATATTCATTTTTACAGTCGCATATGATTGTTACTGCACTTTTAATAGTCTTCTTCTTCTTCTTTTTTCTGGTCAACTAGCACCGTTCGGCGCCAGTTGTGTTTTACGTCGGCTGGGTCTAGGAGCTAAGTCTTAAATTCCGACGCCCCAGGGAGACAGCCACCACACCTGAGGACCCTACAGTGAATCAAAATTCAACCATCGCGCAACAATAACGACAATGTCGCAACCTGAATTTGTTGCGACATTCTACCTAATGCGACATAGGTTTGTCCCAACTTGAAAAAAATGGGATAAAGATCATGCAGCACGAGTTTAGAGATTTTTAAGCCTTGCATTGTGATTTTCGAGCCGTAACTTTGAGTCACACTGCAGCTGTTGAAGATTTATCATCAAAAAGTTTCGAGTTTGGGTTGGTAATAATTGATTATTCACGAGTTGAAAAGTACGCAACAAATTCAGCTTCCGTTTTGTCTGCAACAAAAATTTTCGGGATCATGTCATTATCTGTTACCAGTTGGGATAAAGAGTAATCGCTGCGCCTTCTTTGTTGCTTGTTTTGTGCCTCTTTTGTCTGACAATTCTCTTCACTGGGACCCTACATATCGAACCCATCAACACATGGGCCGGGACCTACGGCTTTACTTCCTATCCGAGGGAAGGCGTGATCACGGATTTTATGTCTCAGAAAATCCCATCGGCGTCGACGGGAATTGAACCCCGACCGACTGGGGTGAGTGGCAACCACGCTTACCACTACAACACCGACGCCGACTACTTTTAATAGTCGAATCTTAATCTCGGAAATAGTAAATGGTTTTGTTTACATATTTGTATGATGGTCTCCAGTTAGCCTAGTGGTTAAAGCTATGGATCGCCAATCCGGAGACGGCGGGTTCAATTCCCGTTCCGGTCGGGAAAATTTTCTTGCCTCACAATATACAAATTCATGCAATGGCAGGCAAAGAAAAGCCCTTCAATTAATAACTGTGGAAGTGCTCAAAGAACACTAAGTTGATGCGAGGCAGGCCAAGTCCCAGTGGGGACGTCGAGCCATAAAGAAGAAGAAGAAGATGATGGAGAAAAAGAAAAAATGTTTTTCATCACAAATATGTATTTTTTTTGTTGTTGACACATTTCAACCATGGTAGCAATAATCTCAACCAAATATATAGGTTTTCATACTATTTATATACAGCAGATTACTTACAATAAGTGATGTATAGATTGCAACAACAATGTCAATTCCGGGCCTCTTGCACGGCACCACTTTTGGGGGTTGTCCATAAACCACGTGGTCATTTTTTTGGGACTTTTCAACCACCCCCCCTTCGCGTGGTCATTAGTCCATACAAAAAATTTTATTTGTCCATACAAAATGGTCATCGGCCGAACCCCCCCCCCCTTCATGACCACGTGGTTTATGGACAGCCCCTTGGGCCACTCAATGCACAATAACAACGCTCCCACCACAAGTGTAGCCTTCGCTCCATGCTGCTTAACAGAATTATAAAAATTGGCCAGAAATACCACTCAAACTGATCTAATCTTACCTTCAATAGTGCGCCGGAGGTTAGATAATAAGCTTGACGTTTAAAAGCTTCAAGTGACGTCAATCGGCCTTCAAACGGCCGCGAAGGAGATTACCGAAGGTCAAGTACATTTGGAATTTCCGGAGAAAGTCGGGGAAGAAAGAGTCGCGATCGAACCCAAAACTGAGCGAGCCTTCAACGTAGGCCGTTACACTACCGAACTATTTCGAAGAAGTTCGTAGGAAATATCGAACTTTCGTGAGTTCGTTCGATGGCACCTTCCCTAATCTGAGGATCACGGTTCCATTTTACTTTCGTTCGATCCGCAGATTAGTGTTGAAGTGTCGTTTGGTAGTTCGTTGAATAGGTCGTTAATTGTAGGTAACAGTAACGTGGTTATATTTCTGTAATTTAATAGTTCTTTTGTTAGTTCCTAGTTTCACGTTCGAATTAGGAGAGAAGTGCTTAGGGTTTGTGCGTTTACCTCAATAGGATCATCAGGTAATGTGTTCATTGTCATTGTGCTCGTTGAAGAAACCTCGTGTATGTGCTAATGGTGCTTGAATAGCCCGCGGCTATTTTCTTTCCCAGCGACACTTCCTGCTGTTCGGTACGGAACTTGCCGGCGAATAAACCCCGCCGAAAGAAGCGGCTCGTCAACACGCCGTTTAGAACGAATTTCCGTGGTCGTCAACTGCCACTTGCCAGGCCCGTTTAGAAGGTCAGCCGAGGATTCGTACCCCCCCCCCCTTTCCACGTGGCAGTCCGGGGTACACGTGTCACCAAGCGTCGAACGATCGCCTTCATCGACGCGACACAACAGGAGCGCAGAAGCGCCCAGCAGGTCAGCAAAATCCCCGTAGCTGCGCGGTGAGTCATCTCCTTTTTGCATCGTTTTTTTTATGGAGTGGGGCGTCCGGTGAGGACGCCTCGGAGGACAGTTTTTTGCCGATCATAAGGTCGAGATTAATTTGGACGTCTAGTCACTACAGCGTCCGTTGATGTAAGGTTGGGTGGCAACAATCATACAAAATCGTGCGCACGTAATTTAAGATCGACCCACCCAACCCTATTGTGTGAGACACCCGGGTGTAGCAAGCTTGCCGCTGCTGCTTGTCGCATCATCGAGGAGGAGAGAAAGTGAATGGAGTAATAGCACGAATAGAGCACATGACAGAGATAGGTAGATAGGAATGGAACACAAACGCACAGGCACAAGAGAGCAGGATTGAGAAACGGAATACCTTGAAAATATGGGAAATAAATAGGAAATAGCATGTTTGTAGAATAAATTGTTCGTTGTGGGTCATTACCGAATAAATGTGTTTAGTTTCTACTATAATAGTGTGTTTGTAGGTTGCAAATCCGTCGTGTGAAAGATCCTTAGATTATTGAAATGTTGTCCCGTTGCTTCGCGTATTTGTAGTAGATGTTGTTTGCGTGGCGCAATTTGACTGTTGTGTCTTGCGTATTCCCTTCCACACTGGTAGCGCCTCTAGCGAGAAGTAGTGGAACCGCCAGTGATGATAAATAGCTCGCGATAACTGATGTCGCGTGGCATTTAGGTATGGGTGTCGTCTTACTGCGTTCTTTGGAGGAATGGTTTTGTAGTGTATCGGATTATGTTGTTGCGTAGGGTAATCACCCCAGTTCAGGTGTAGGAAGTAGATGCGCTGGCTCGATCCTACTTTCTGCGGGAATTTCAAATGGACTCGCCCTGAAGAGTCTCAACCGGGCAAATTTAGAACTTGTCGTGCGGTCTCCTTACGGAGTGGCGCTTAAGCCGCATGATTTATCCCCGGATCGGCCAGTGCCGGCTACACAAGTCTCACACTGTATCATGTTAATTTTTAATCCTTTCATGCCATTCACTTTGAACTATTTATTTCCAACTTGGCAATACCATTGGCAATACCAATGACCTAAGTTCGATTCCCACTGAACACCAATTATTTTTTTTTTTGAAATTCTTGAGTTGTATATCGGTACACTCAATCGTAATAAGATCATGCATAATCGTATATTTAGACGGAGAAAATCGACGAAATCGTAGAATTTTTTCGATAAATCGTAGAGAATCCTTGTAATGAGTCCTTACAGGATTCTTGGAAGGAATTACAAGATTATACCTTATTGGAATCCTAGGAGAAATAAATGTAGAATATCTCAGAGAATTTGTTTAATATTTTCATAAATAAATGCCTGCGGAAGGCCTTGTGTGTAAATTAAGATATTCGTGACAAAAATGACATCTAGTGCGGTATGTTTTTTTTTGCAATTTCTCATCGTAATAGGCTGTTTTACCTCACGCAAATCTGCCAGGAAAAGGCCTACTTTCCCACACCACATTAGTAGTGCGGTAATGGTTCATTACAGCACTGATTTGCGTTGCGTAATGAACCATCACAGCACTGTTTTCAGTTTTGATCAACTTCTTGATGCTTTCTGGACGCAGGTTACAAAATTTGTGACAACTGCACAGCATAACCTGCTATGATCAAACTTTCTTAAACATGGCTATGAACATCAGTGTGCAGTTTGATGAATAAGTTTTGTTAAAAACTATCCTCAAGTGGTAATTTATGAAATTGCAAAAAACGTTGTACGCATCTCGGTGCAGAACTCGGTTCTTACAGCACTCGTCGTACTTATCCAACTTGGCAAGCCTCGTTGGATAAGTGTACAAATCGTGCTGTAAAAATCTTCATTCTGCACCTTGTTGCGTAAACTACTATTACTGAGCATCTGTTACACACTTGAACGATTTTGTTGAAGATGTCATCTTCACTGAATCGAGATATTATCAGCAGTAGTTTTTCACCCCAATTCCACATATTCGAAGGATTTCTTACTAATTTACATTATCGGACTAAGTTTAATCAGAACATATACTTCAAAAGTACTGTCCCATAAATAGGGCACTGGACGGATGTGGGTTAACAACTCGGTAACAATCGATGCAATTATTCAACATTTTTTATAATTACTATTTCGGGCAATTTTCCGCTATAACTCAGACAGTTTTCAACCTAATTTTTCGTATGTGGTGATGAACGTATAATATCTAGCCTTGTACAAAAATTCAAGTGAATTAGTTAGAAATTGACATAGCGGAAAAGTGCTTAAATTCCAGCCATTGCCCAAGTGGTGCATTATAGATTGCTTGGTGCACAAATGTCGAAGGGTTTATGTCGAGAGAAAAAAAATCGATATTTACTGATCAAATATGTCGCTCATTTCCATTTTTTATATCCTTATTTAGACCTACATAAAAATCCCGTTTTGCACACCCTTCATCTTGGCACAGAGCAAACTATTTTTGATAAGAAGAGTACACACAAAAAGGGCCCATATAGCCGAGGCGGTAAACGCACGGGTATTCAGCATGACCATGCTGAGGGTGACGGGTTCGATTCCCGGTCGGTCCAGGATCTTTTCGTAAAGGAAATTTCCTTGACTTCCTTGGGCATAGAGTATCTTCGTGCCTGCCACACGATATACACATGCAAAATGGTCATTGGCAGAGGAAGCTCTCAGTTAAAAACTGTGGAAGCTGAGAAGCAGGCTTTGCCCCAGTGAGGACGTTACGCCAAGAAGAAGAAGAAGAAGAAGAAGAAGTACACACAAAAAAATCACTTCACACACAAGCCGTGTGTT